>NC_050451.1:26406874-26706874 GCF_903995425.1 Onychomys torridus
GGGGAGAGATGGTAATGATGAGATTGATCAGTTACTAATAGGTAATGTGCTAGAAGCCTCAGAATTTCATAAGAAACACCATGTAAATAGCAAAGGTTTGAAGAAGGATTTCTCCATTACTTGGCAACAAGCTAAGGATATTGTGAAAAAATGTCCTACTTGTTCCTTCTATAACCAAACTCCATTACCTGCAGGAAGCAATCCAAAGGGTATACAAAGAAATGAAATTTGGCAGATGGATGTGTTTCATTTTGCAGAATTTGGAAGATTAAAGTATGTACACCATACCATTGACACCTATTCAGGATTTCAGTGGGCAACTCCTATGAGTTCTGAAAAGGCTGATTCTGTGATTACACACCTATTAGAAGTTATGGCCATCATGGGAATACCTGTACAAATTAAGACAGACAATGCCCCAGCATATGTCTCCAATAAAATGAGACAGTTCTTTGCTTATTACAATATAAAGCATGTTACAGGTATACCACACAATCCCACAGGCCAAGCAGTCATAGAAAGATCCAATCGAACTTTAAAGAATATGCTAAATAAACAGCAACAGGTAACAATGACTCCTAGAAATAGATTGCATAGTGCTTTATTAACCTTGAATTTTCCCAATGCTGATGAGAAAGGAACAACAGCTGTGGAGAGACATTGGACGACAGACAAAACTCCTGAGCTAAACCAACCGGTTTATTTCAAAGATGTGTTGACCTCAGAATGGAAACCTGGATATGTCCTACGTTGGGGAAGGGGTTTTGCTTTTGTTTCCACAGGAGAAGAAAAGCTATGGATACCAACAAAATTAATAAAAATTCGATTCGAACAGGAGAAACCCCTTGATGAGGAGAAGTAAAAGATCATCCACCAATGTGACATCTCTTCAGGTTGTAAGAAAAATTTAACAATCAAAGGTTGGGGTAGGGTTCTGTTTTTGTCTTTCCAGGATAATGGAAATACCCATCTTCCAGAAATCATAAGGCCTTGGATATCCAGATGTTTACAGCAGAAAGAAAGAATCTATTGGTACCAATCTACACAGGGTAAGATATCACTGTCTAACATCTATATCTCTATCAATCTAGAATAGTTGTGGTTCCAATTTAATTATAAACCAAGCTGGCTTTGGAGATGGAACTGGCTCACTCCTTCTCTAAACCCAAGCATATTGATAAAAGAAAAGGTTGAGAGATTCTTCAGTCCCATATCAGAAGAGCCCTCTGGTGTGAGACAGAAGGAAACCAATTATAAGGGACCATTATCTTCAAGATTCTAATTCTCTCCATGCTTACTCTTGATTTCCTGGAATCCTTTCTTACATGTCATGACATCTTTAAATCCAAACCTTCCATTCTGATAAAAAAAATAATTTTTTTCCAATAGCAATCTCTGAAGTCTCCAGAAGGAAGATGGGGCCCCAACAACAACAACTCTACCCAATCCAGAATGATGCCATGGTAATCATCATCATATTACACTTCTTGCCAAAATTTCAGAAATCTTACCCATTACTCTGAGAGTTGCTGCAGAATCTACAGTTAGTCTAACTGAGATTTAACTATCTGAACTTTCTCACAATACCCAACAGAGATACCATCGCTTCCTAAACAGCAGGAAGCAATTCTAAGAAAACGACGCCCCTTCTCCCTAAGGTTTCATATTTCTCAGGGTTATGGATAATGGTTCTAGGGTTGGGGGTGGAAGAAACTGTTAAACTCAGTACTCTCCTTAAGGAAAGAAAATATGTCTCAAAAAAAAGGGGGGGGGAGAAGAAATGGAATGGATAGGTATAAGATATTATGGTAGACTGTCATATACATTAGTAAACAAATTTAGTAATATACCAGCCTTTGCACTGTTATGAATTCTTATATGTTGATACAAATATAAACTTTTTACATTCTTATTTAAGATAATTTGTATATTGATACAAATACAGAACTATGTTTGTTATATTGTACATATATTTTTACTCTTATGTGAAATATTTGTATATTGATACAAATGTGAATTTATATCTGTCTACTGTATGTATGTTCTACTTCTGTTTAAGATATTCTGTATACTGATATATATTTAGGATTATTATCATATTGCATATTGCACTATACATTCCTACCTCTGTTAAAGATATTTTGTGTATTGTCACAATTTAAAGTCATTGTCCTTTTACTGTGCATTTGCTTACAGACTGTTTGCCTTATTTATAGGAAGCTTAGTCCTTAGGTTGTTTAGGTAGACAAGACTTACATAGTTATTGTCACCTATGCTTGTCATCTCTATAATTATGTTAGTTAGGTCATCCAGATTAATAAATACATAGGTCAGATGGACAGGTAATCTTCAAACACTTCATGGACCTAGAGAACATGGCATTTAAATAACTTAGAATTCTGTTGACGTGAGACACAATTGCTCCTGGCAGCACCAATTTGTTCCCGAGAGAATGTTGGGCTTCTAAGACATCTCCATTTGGAAGTTTGTCTTCTTGGCACAAAATGGCCTACTGGGCAAAGAACTGCCCTTGCCTCAACTGCTGACAGTACAAATGCTGTCCTTTCTGGACAAGCGGGACACAAGGAAAGCGACCACTATACTTTGCCAAGACAGGGTAAGATGGTCTTTCAGAATTCCTGCTTCTGAAAATGGTCTGTCAGATACTCTAGGCCTGTAGCCAATTTGAATGCACCAACGATGCTGAGAAACATTAGGTGACTGTCCAGGCTGCTAGCTGTCTCTGTCTACTCTTGCAAGACTCCCGAAAGTTGCTTGCATCCTTCTCCCATTTCTCAGGTATTCTTATATTCTTTCTCAGGTCTTTGATGAGGTTGGAGATTAGCAGTTATAGTTACAACTTAGTATATATACATATATAATATCTTAGATAGGATATATTAAGTATTAGACTCAGGTTCTTTAGGATAGGACACCTTTTGGAATGATCTTTGTAACACGCCACCTACCCATGCCCTAGACTTCCCTGGATTTTACTATGTGTTTTTTGCTTGATATTGTTTGTACTTATTGTAATTCCAACTTATCTAGGTCATTATCCCTCATTACTCCTAGACAATATTTGATAAGCATCTCTTTGTATATAGTCTTGTATTAGGTTAGAACTTTCTTATTTAGACAAAAGGGGGAGATGTAGTGGGTAGCCATCCGAGCATTGGCCTGGAAGTTCCAACCCCCACTGAGGCTTCGGTAATGGTCACGCCCACAAGGCGGGGCAGAGGAGGAAGCGGAAGACGAAGGATCGGGAAGAGCTCTGTCTCTTGGTTCCCGGACTCTGGACGCTGGAGGTAGACCGAGCAGAGTTCTCCAGAGAACACCGCCAGACTGCGCTATACCCTTGCCAGACCCTGTAACCTACCCCTTCATTTGTAAGTTACCCCACAAAATAAACCTCCCTTTTAACTACGTGGAGTGGCCTTAATAATTTAACCAATAGTCCAGAGGTGAAAGTGGAGTGTTGAAGTCTCCTACTATTATTGTGTCAGGTTTTGTATGTGATTTAAGCTTTACTAATGTTTCTTTTACACCTGTGGGTGCCCTTGTGTTTGGGGCATAAATGTTCAGAATTGAAACTTCATCTTGGTGAACCTTTCCTGTGATGAGTATGTAATGTCGTTCTTGATCTCTTTTGATTGATTTTACTTTGAAGTCTATTTTGCTGGATATTAGGATGGCTACACCCACTTGCTTCTTAAGACCATTTGATTGGAAAGCCTTTTCCTTGCCTTTTATTCTTAGGTAGTTTCTATCTTTGAAGTTGAGGTGTGTTTCTTGTATGTAGCAGAAAGATGGGTCCTGGTTTTATATCCATTCTGTTAGCCTGTGTCATCTTTATCAGCTAATTAAACCCATTGATACTAAGGGATATTAATGACCATTGATGTTTATTCCAGTTTTGTTGTTGTTGTTGTTGTTTTGTTGTTTTTTTTGTGGTAGTGTGTGTACTTCTCTTCTTTGGGGTTTGTGCTGTGAAGTTATCTACTGCCTGTGGTTTTGAGGTTGTATCTGACTTCCTTAGGTTGGAATTTTCCTTTTAGTGATTTCTGTAGGACTGGGATTATGGATAAGTATTGTTTAAATCTGACTTTGTCTCAGAATGTCTTTTTCACTCCATCTATGATGGTTGAAAGTTTTGCTGGGTATATTAGTCTAGGCTGGCATCGATAATCTCTTATTGTCTGCATTGCATCTGTCCAGGTCCTTCTGGCTTTCAAAGTCTCCATTGAGAAATCAGGAGTTATTCTGATGGCTTTGCCTTTATAAGTCACTTGGCCTTTTTACTTTGCTGCTCTTAATATTCTTTCTTTATTCTGTACATTTAGTTGTTTAATTATTATGTGGCAAGGGGACTTTTTGGAGGATCTAATCTGTTTAGTGTTCTATAAGCTTCTTGTATCTTCATAGGCATTTCCTTCTTTAAGTTGGGAAACTTTTCTTCTATGATCTTATTGAATATATTTTCTGTGCCTTTTATTTGCTATTGTATTCCTTTCTCTATCCCTATTTGTAGGTTTGGTCATTTCATGGTGTTCCAAATTTCTTGGACATTTTGGGTCATGACTTTGTTGGCTTTAGTGTTTTCTTTGACTGATGAATCTATTTCTTCTACCATATCTTCAACACCAGAGATCCTCTCTTCCATCTCTTGCACTCTGTTGATTATACTCTCATCTGTAGTTCCTGTTTGTTTACTCAGATTTTCTAATCCCAGCAATTCTTCTGCTTTTGTCTTTCTCATTTTTTCTATTTCCCTTTTTAGGTATTGGACTATTTCCCTCATCTGTTTCATTGCTCTTTTATGATTTTCTTTCAGGGTTTTATTGTTTTCTTCTGCTTTATTTGATCTTTCCTCTAGTTTTTTTTTTTTTATTTATAGCATTCTTCCTATTTTTGTTTGTCTGTTCCTCCATTTTATTTTTGATTTCTTCTTTATAAGGCTCTAGCCTTTTCATGATGTTATTCATAACATTATTTTCTTCTGCTTCTTCCATTTTGTGATGTTCAGATCTAGCTGTTGGAGGAGGGCTAGGTTGTGGTGATGCTATATTGCTCTTTATTTTGTTTTATGTACTTCTTCCTTGACATCTGCCCATCTCCTCACAGATTTGTTCTCGCTTTTATCAGTGCTCTTGGTCCATAGAGAGCTGACAGATTCAGGAAGCCTCTCTCTGGTCCAGATGGAAGCTCTGGGCCAGATGGGAGCTGGGGGCTGGTTTCTGAGTCTCAGACAGTGGCTGGGGTCTTGGGCAGATGGGTGTGGGGCAGGGAGTGGAGATTGCAGGGTCTGTCTGGGGACTTGGAAAATGGGAACCTTCCTGTGGGGCCCGTGTGATTGCCAGAAACTGGAGCCGAGTTGGGCATGTCTTCTCTGGGATGGCTGGTGTCTAGCAATGGGACTTAGGGGCAGGCCTCTCTGGGTGTGACCCCAGGCACTCACCTCTGTTCCAGATGGGTCTCTCATGTACAGAATCTTAGGGGAACATGGACATAAATTTTCTAATTTCGATCATCCTGTAGCATTTCCTATTTCCTCAGAGTACCTTCTAGTTCTTTCCATTACAGGCTCCCCCTGTAATGTGTTTCTTCCAAGTTTATGTGCAATTAAACCCTGGTACTTGAATTTCTAATAAATTTCAATCCAGGTGGTCCTAAACAAATATGACCCTTGCCTTTTCTGGGGGAATAAATATCTAGTCTTTCATTAGCTAATGAATATTCTATTCCCATGCACTAATGACATACTGAATACTTGACTGGCATTGGGATTTATTATGATCATTTGTATGTATTTTCTTAACTTATTATAACAACTCTATGAAGAAAATACATATAGATAATCCATTTTGGAGATGAGGAGACTGATGCTTAGAGGCGCTATTTTCAACATAACTATAAATCTGAAAGTGGGAATGTCAGTTATGTTAGTGTCATCATGAATAATATACCTACTCAAATGATTTAAAGGAGTCAGGGCTTTTTTTTTTAAACCACTCCACAGGGTTTGTTATCATAGTGAGGAAAGAATGATAGGTCAGAGCTCTTCAACCATGGCAGACAAGAAGCATGGTGAATAAAGGAAGGAGTCGAGGCCAGATATGGACCTTTGTGCTGGTTAGCATTAAATCAATGTGTCATAGGACTGGCCTGTGGGCAAGCCTTAAGGCATTTTCTTGATTAATGATTGATGTGGGAGGGTCCAGCACACTGTGAGTGGTGCCACTTCAGAAAAAGAAAGTAGGCTGACCAAGCCATGGAATCAAGTCAATAAGCACTATCCATCTATGGTTCCTGCCTCAGAACCTACTTGAGTTTCTGCCATGACTTCCCTCAATGAAGGACTCTGATCAGGATGTATAAGCCAAATAAATCCTTTTCTCCAAATTTGCTTTTGGTGAGTTTTTTTTTTTAATCATAACATAAAACCAAAGCAGGACAACCTTTAAAGACAGCCAGTGACCTACTTTTTCCAGCCGTGTTCACCTGCCATGGTTTTCACTACATCAAAAAGATCTACTTATAATTTGAATCCACTAGCTGGTGAAAGCATTGACTCTGTCAGAGACATCATGATCTAATCCTGTCTGTAAATGCACTACAGATGCACTCCCAGGTGTGCTTTACAAATCTTCTAGGTAACTCTTAATCTGGTCAGCTGACAATCAAGATGCTTCATGAGCAATCAGGGCTGCTTCTCCAGGCAGCTTAGGTTACCTCTTACCCATTGTCTGCTACTTCCCCTCATGGAAGCTATCTCCCAGAGAAAGGTAGTCCCCAAACCTAAGCCAGTTTTATTAAAAATGGTAGATAGTGGCTACTATACAATTGTGTTTCATATATAAATTACTGATAAGAACACCAGAGCTTGGGGCTCTCTTACAAAGGTTTTTGTTACTAAAGATTTTGTAGTTTTTTCTAGGCTATTAACTCAAAGGGCCAGAAATTCCATTGTTTTACAACTAATAGTATTTTTAACACTAACCATGTACTTAGCACTTTATTGGTTTCATTCTATTTGTTGAATGCATGAATGAGAAAAGTTTTCAGAACAGTAAAGGAAGGCATAGTCATAATGCCAACTGAAACAAGTTGAGTGCCTTAGAGAAAATGACACAAGGTATCAGAAGAGGACCAAAAGGCCAATAGGCCTGCATGCAAGGTAAGACTCTGCCAGGAATCTAAGTGAATACAACTCTCTGTACTTGGAAAATGATGCAGGATTTGGGGACATTATTAATAGAGCCAAATATATCAGTCCAGGCATTGTGGAGAAGTCAGCATTGGAACTGTGACCAAATCTACTATGGTGACATGTTGTCTATCTGAGCAAAAAAAAAAAAAAAAATTCTAAATGCAGGTGGGAGGCATTAAGGGGAAGTAGAAGGAGAATGAGGTTCATTTGGAAAGAAACTGAACTCAAAGGATGGCTAAGACTGATCTTACTCATGCGATGTTGATGTTTATTGCATAAGAAGGCATTATTCAGAGTGAGGGGCACATTTGTTACTTTTGCAGACATGTCCAACCCACGGCCATTGACTGTGCAATACCAAGGATTGCTATGCATATAGTGAACTACAGAATTAGTTTCTTATTTAAAACATGATAAGTTTTTTGAGATTTTCTTTTTATATCTCAGGTGCATGGTTTTCAAGAATAAACTCTGAACATGACAATGTCCTTTCACAAAGTTAAATGCTAGACATAGCTTTTAGTATTTGTATAAAGCAAGCACTAGAGAAACAGTCTATATATCAAGTTCTCTTTAATCTTGGATGAAGCCAAATAGAAAGTCATCTGAAATGAATCCAACCCATGAGTACTGTATTTACCATGGTGTCTACAAACTGGACCATCAAAAGAGGTTGTCATAGAGCAAGTAATAGCAAAGCACAGGTATAGGACAATCACAAAGACAGATTCAGTTGCCTTCGAAGATTAAAGGGGACACTGTCATCACTCTCAGGTATTAAGAAACAAGGGGAGAGCTGCATATCACAGGTTACCTTGAAGTAAACAGTAATATTTGGATTAGGTATACTGACAATCTATGGTGACTCTCCACTGGAGAATTCAGGAGCAAAAGCCTGGAGTCATCATTTTTCCCTCTTTTGAACACTGCTGGGTTGCCATTAATAGAACTCAACTGAAAATCAGGAGTTAAGGAAAACTGCTTTATTCATAGGGTTTAGCTTCTTGGGCTTGAGCAAAAGAGAAGAGGGCCATGAAGCAGGAGTGACAAATGGAAGAAAACAAAATCATTTCACACCTTTGTAAACATGGAGAGATAAAATCTCAGGTGTAGAGCCAGGAGCAATACTTATCTAGCCTGTAAAACATACATTGTTTGTTTTCAGTGCATGTGTTTTCCTATTGAGCTTCTATTATGATAGATGATACTGGTTTTCCATTCACTTAAAGATAAAGTTCCCTTTCAGAATACATTCAAGTTTTAATAGTGAGTTCATTTAAAGATAAATATGAAGAAAACAACAGCCAGATGGAAGGGGGCTAGCAAAGGTAATAGGGGTGTGATGACTAATATTCAGGAAAGCCTTATGGAGAATGGGCTGCAGCTGATGGGTTTTGAACAAACGACTGATAACATCAAGGCTCTACTTGAGCAGTTTAATGTACTTTCAGTATAAGGAACAGATAGAAGTGGGAGGTGGAGATCAGCAGGCAGAGCCTCTAGGCCTGGAGAGGCAGGGACAGAGTGAAAAGAGTTGAAGCTGAACAAATAGAATCGAAAGAGAATTCACTGATTCAAGGGCAAGTCCGATGCAGAGCACAAGATAACAGCTGCACCAAATTGCCTTTTAAAAATATCTATTACCAGGAATATTAGAACTGATGTAGCAAAATAATGGGACAGGAATCAAGGCTTGTTAACAGGTAGAGCTCTTATGTAATCCATCTCCGTAAGACTGTCAGTGATGGAAGAAAACTGTGAACATTCATCTAATGTATACCGCCCCCCTCTGCCTAGTGTTTCTCCATAACAGTTGCATTTTTTTTTTCAGATTTTCAGTAGAAGAATTGGAATGGTCATCCAAGCTTGCTGTGGAGCATCAGGAGGGCAATTTCCATGCCTCAGATAGACACTGTAGTGGAGGTATTTTCAGAACACAGATACTTAGGATATTTGTTTAGAGCTTTGGAGTAAGCCAGGAGATCTATTGTCCTGAACCGACTATTTAGTTAGAAAAATAAAACCAAATACACATAATCATCCAAGTATCAGAAAAATAATCTGAAACTACAGGTTAGGAATAACAACAGTTTATCATGGTTATAACAAATCTTATGCTGACAAGGATTTGAGGCTAGGTGCTCTCCTTATTCTGGGTTGTGTGTGGGTGTACCACTCCCACCCCACACACAATGAATTTCTAGACCATGCTTCACTTATATAAAAATTATTTTCAATTAAATTCTCAAGTTCTTCTTCCCTGAGAGTTTTAATCATCATGCTTTCAAATGAACCATTGGTTCATAGGCATCCAGAGAAAGAAGAGACCTATCAGATTATCAAGTCTGTCCCAACAGATATCTAAGGAGTGTTCCCTGCAGTTCACTTTCACTTGCTTTGTTCACATCTCATTTTAAATAACTTCAGCAATGGGACTCTTCATCAATCTAAGAGACCCATGGGAACCTTTGCTCAGCCTCAGAGTCCTCATTTTAGAAAACATATTCTGATATGAAGTCTTGTTACACCACTTGCCTCTCTCAATGGGCCTTTTCTTCTTCCCTGCATTTATGCCTTTCAGCCCCTATTGACACCAGGGAATGGCAATAGCTTTCCTCATCAATTACTCTCTTTTTCCCCCCTCATTGCTTTTTATTCTTTGTTAATCTGAAGATTTTTATGCTTTTGTCTGCTTCTCTGGTTTATGTCACCATAGTAACTGAGGGCTTTGACAAGCACACCATTTCATCAGAAGCCCTTGAAGGCTGCTGCTTATCCTTATGGCCTTCAGCTCCAGGACAGAAGATTTTCTATAATCTTGAGCATTTAAGACATGATCAAGTCTGTGAGTACCTGTGTAATCACCTGCACTAGATAATCACGCAATATATCTTTGGTGTCTGGGAGGTAAATGTTCTATGAGGAAGAGTTGGCTGAATGTCATCATACATTCAGAGACACAAGATAAGGATATTCTACATAAACAATTGTGCACAACTCCAACTTAAAGAAGAAATAGTGAAGACCCTGCATGGGGTTGCCAGATTTATCAAATGAAAATACAAGATGTCAGCTGCATTGGGGTTGCAAATAAATTAGTAATTTGTAGTATAACTTTATCCCATCCAATAATTGGAATATAGTTACCCCTGCCCCCCAAAATCTCATTTTTTCTCTGAGGTTGAAATTTGATTGCTAAGCTGAGCCTAATGCTTCCTTACTATAGTCCCTGATACTTAGGAGACTAAAGGTTTGTGTCACTTGAGCCCAGTAGTTTGAGGCTGACCTTACCAACATGGAGAAAGACTTTTGCCTTAAGAAAGTAATGTAGGAAAGGAGAAATACACACTCACATGCTGTGGATATCACTCTGTATAAATAAAATGCTGATTGGCCAGTAGCCAGGCAGGAAGTATAAGCAGAGAGGAGAATGCTGGGAAGTGGAAGGCAGAGAGAGAGAGACACACAGACAGCCACCACCATGACAAGAAAGAAATAAGGTACTGGTAAGCCATGAGCCACGTGGCAAAGTATAGATTAATAGAAATGGGTTAATTTAAGATGGAAGAAGTAGATAACAAGAAGCCTGCCACAGCCATACTGTTTATAAGTAATATAAGTTTCTGTGTGTTTACTTGGTTGGTTCTGAGCATCTATAGGCCTGGCGGGTGTGAGAGATTTGTCCTGACTGAGGGCCAGGCAGGAAAACTCTAACTACAAATGGTGCCCAATGTAGGGCAAGAGTTTCCACCTAAAACCTGACAAAAAAGATTCTAAAACAGAGCTAAAAACAGCTTCCTAGTTGTCTCTCTCAAGTTAGCGGCAGCCTGCAGGTTTGAGCAACTATGGCGGGTTCCTGGTATGTGCCTCTGACCTGCAGTGTGGCAGGAATGGGGAATCTACAAGCGGCACTTTACTCTACTGCATGGTGGGTTTAGCCTTTGAGAGTTAAAAAAAAAGTTTCTGGGTTATGTGCACTGCTTTGATAGAACTGCTTCTGATAGTTGATGATACACATGACTCCAGACCCAGAGCTGGTGGTAAACTGTACCACTGCCATGTTGGAAAGCTGAGGTGGGCGGAGCCAGCAGCCACAGCAGTGTTTCAGGCTTACAAAGATGGATATTATACAGAGAATCTGGTTTATGTTGTCTTTGGGATTTTTAAATGCAGAAAAAGATTTGATCATAAAAGCTGTTGAGTTAAATAAATATGTAAATTTTAAAGGTACCTTGACTTCAAAATTTGGATATAAGGATATGTTGCTTTGGAAAAGAGTCTCTGATTTTGTTTCCACAGAAAGCCAGAGGCTATGGATTTGTTCCAGATTAAGATACATCAGTTTGGACCAGCCAAGACCCCCTGAATGGTCTCCAATGACACCATGGCCCAGATGATCCAACATCCAAAACAGTTTCAAGGCAACTGGCTCAAACGATACATCTCACAGACTACTTCATAATCCTAAAATTTTCTTTATGTCCTCATAAGATACAGCACCCCCCTCCAACAGAAAGTAGTAAGAGAAACTACACCCAAATTCCCAAAATTATCAAGCTGGCTTTGGAGATGGAAGTGGCTCACTCCTTCTCTAAACCCAGACATATTGCTAAAAGAAAAGATTAAGAGATTTTTGTGTTCCAAATCAGAAGAGCCCTCTGATGTGGGACAGAAAAAAATTATTTTTATTAAAGCAGGTTGATTATAAATGCAATCTCTTTCTAAAGAAGAAAAGGGGATATGATATAGATATAATAGGATGAAGGTAGTTACTTCTAAAGAGCAACAACTTGTTTAAAATGTTTTATATTGGTATAGATTTTAGTCTATTGATACAAACAAAGTTAATTTTGTTATACTGTGTGTATATTTCTACTCGTGTTTAAGGTATTGTGTTTGTATAGCTCATTTTAAATTATAATGGATAATTAAAAACAGATTAATAATTAGTCATCTATGATAATCATACTCGTAGCCATGTTAGTTAAGTCTTCCAGGTATACATAAAAATATTTCAGATAGATAGGTAATCTTCAAATACTCCAAAGACCTACAGAATATGGCATTTAAAATATTTTTAAAAATTTAGACTTTCTGGACAGTGAGACATGTTTGCTTCTGGTAACACCGATTTACTTCAGAGAGGAAGATGGGCATTGAAGACACTTCATATCTTATCTTCACCTTGGCAAAAATAGCCATTTGGGCAAGAAACTGTTCTTGCCTGGACTGCTTGATCAACTGGACATGTAGGACCTATTGAAAGGTGACCACTAAACTACTTGACAAAATGGTCCTTCAGGTTCCTGCTTCGCAGAGCAAACTGCCAGACATTCTACAGGACACTGAGAAAATTGACCGAGAAACTCTAGCCCTGCCTGTGGGCTGAAGACTAATGCCCCAAATTTACAAAGGAACATTAGGTGACTGTCCAGGCTTCCAGCTGTCTCTGTCTACCCTGCAAGACTCCCAAAAGTTGCTTGCATCCTTCTCCCATTTCTCAGGCAATATTATATCCTTCTGAGGTCTTTGATGTGGTTGAAGACTAGATAGTTATAATTTCCTCAGTTATGATAAAAGATAAGTTAGATATAAAACCTTAGACTCACAAATATAAGATAGATAGGATATCTTCTTTAATATTGTAACTGTAATTCTTGCTTGATAATTGTTTTGTTATCTATAATTTTACTATGTGAAAGTTAACCTTCCTTTTTTAATAAAAAAGAAAAGGGGAAGTTCTGTGGATATCACTCTGTATAAATAAAGTGCTGATTGGCCAGTAGCCAGGCAGGAAGTATAAGCAGAGAGGAGAATGCTGGGAAGTGGAAGGCAGAGAGAGAGACACACAGCCAGCCACCACCATGACAAGAAAGAAATAAGGTACTGGTAAGCCATGAGCCACATGGCAAAGTATAGATTAATAGAAATGGGTTAATTTAAGATGGAAGAAGTAGATAACAAGAAGCCTGCCACAGCCATACTGTTTATAAGTAATATAAGTTTCTGTGTGTTTACTTGGTTGGTTCTGAGCATCTATGGGCCTGGTGGGTGAGAGATTTGTCCTGACTGGGGGCCAGGCAGGAAAACTCTAACTACACTCACACACACACACACACACACACACACACACACACACACACACAGGAGGCAGTAGGGCGAGAAGGATGAGGAAGAGAGGAGAGGAGAAGAGGGAAGGAGTAAAGGGAAAGGAAGGGGAGGAAATACGCTGATATGCCTTATTTTTATTTGGCAATCACAATTCTTTCCTACTTTGAAATGTTACCTTATTTGCTGATGGTTGGCATCTATGTGGCTGAGTGGATGGCTAATCTTCCTAATGTCTCAATTTAAATGATGTGATATGGAGAAGGATAATTAGCTTTTCTTGGTGATGAGTCCCCTTATTGGTTGTCCAATGCAGACAGGTTAGCCTTGAAACTATATATATATATAATATATATATATATATATATATATATATATATATATATACTTACATATATATACTTACATATATATTTGTACATACACATACGTGTGTGTGAACAGTGTAATCAAATGGCATGATGATAGACCTTGAAAGACTAGGGTGAAATGCCAGTATCACATATTTCCAAATACAAGCACATGTGTTTCTCTCTTAAGGTCTGACAACAATCCAACTATTGCCCAGTGAGAAACTGCACTCTTCACAGTCATCATTACCATCACACACAAAGTCTACATCAAAATGTAAAGTCTAAGGTGCCTAGACTGCAACACTATAAACCTTCCAGGACTGTCCACAGTGGGCAGACACATGCAGGGGCCACATACAGTAACAGGGGCAACAAAGTTATTTTCTATGTTGAAATTTCACCTGTGCCAGACACTATGCTGAGGACTTCATATGCATTGCATAACGTGACTGTCACACAACCTTGTAAAGTAGTAGGACTTTATTGTCCCTTAAGAATGTAGTCCAGAGAGACAAATTACCCCCATGTGAACTCCCACAATTTATCCATTAAAATGGAGGATTTTTTTGAGATTATAAAAAATTGATTTAAAATTTCATATTTGAAAGTAAACTAAGAAATCCTGAAAAATAAGGGATCTGGGGACTTATGATTATCTAAGCACAGATACAGAGAGAAGAAGGGTGGAGTCAAAAGAAATGCCAGCCACCAACAAAGGAGCAACAAGATACCAGCAGACTGGTTACACCATGGCCATGTGGCAATATATAGATTAACAGGATATATAGATTAATAGGAATGGGCTAATTTAAGATAAAAGAGTTAGCTAGCCAGAAGCTGAAGCCATAGGCCATACAGTTTGTAATTAATATAAGCTTCTGAGTAATTATTTTATAAATGGCTGTGGGACCGTGGGGCCAGGCAGGACTGAGAAACTTCTGGTTATAACTGGTACCCAATGTGGGAGATGAATTTCTACCTAAAACCTGAGAAAGCTTTGAAAATGGGTTCTAAACTGGAGCTAAGAGCAGTTCCCAGATCAGGTCTCTGATGCAGGCCAAGGCACAGAGCTGCTGCAGCATTCAAGCTTTATCTACAGCAGGGCAGATTCCTGCCAGCATACATAGAGATATCTCCAAGCCACATAGCACACTGTGTGGTAGACTTAGCTTTTGCTAGTACAGGAAAAAAAGGGGGTTTCTGAGCTACTTGCTGCTTGATGGAAGCATAGACCCACTGCTTCTAAGGGTTGGTGGTGAGCATGAACCCCAGAGCTGGCAGTAAATGTACCTCTGCCATGTCAGGAAGCTGAGAGTGGAGGAGTCAGCAGCCAGGACTGACACTTTGGTCCTAGCCATGCTGCAATTTAAAATAACCATAAGAAAATGAATAGATACACAATAAAACAGATTCAGATGTAAAAAGAAAAACAAAACAAAACAACCCTCTAAACAGTTTAGAGTGTGTGTAAAAATATGCATAGGCTTGAGAGAGAGAGAGAAGAAAAAGGATATAGATAGTTATAAAAATACAATAAAGTCTTAAAAAATAAAATCATATATAAAAATATAATAAGCCACATAAAGATAGAAATTATACAGAGAGTCTGGATTATGTTGTCTTTGGAAATTTTAACTGGAGAGAGACATTTGATTGTAAAGGCTGTTATGTTAAACATATATATATATATATATAAAGGTTATCTTGAGTTCAAAATTTGGGCCTAAGGATATGTTGCTTTGGATAGGAGGCTCTGCTTTTTCCACAGGAAGCAAAGGGCTGTGGATTTGTCCCACGTTAAGGTTAAGATGGATAAGATTTGATCAAGTGAGACCTTCTGAACCTTGATAGATGGTATCTGTCACAAAGGTTATAGCCGCTCTTCCCAGGACTTGACCCTTATCTCAAATTTTTCAGGATCTGCATAAGATTGTCAGCATCCCCAATTAACAGGAAGTAGCATAGAGAACTACACCAACATTCCCCCAAAATGTATTATGGATATTTGTCTTAGTTTAGGACGCTGGTTACAAATTGTTATTGATCATAGTCAATCTCTTTCTAAAAGAAGAAAGGGGAATATGATATAGAAATGATGAGGAAAAAGGCAGATTATTGAATCTACTTTAATCCAAAAGACAACTGTCAATCTCAAAATACTTTACATTTTGATTTACTAATACAAATTTAAGGTCAATTTTGTTATACTGTATGTATATTTCTACTCTTGTTTAAGATATTATGTTTATGCAACTCATTTACAATTTGTAATGTATAATTAAATACAGATTAATAATTAGTAATCTAGGGTAATCAAACTTATGGTCATGTTAGTTAAATTTTCTAGGTATACATACTTCAATTAGGTAGGTAATCTTCAAACACTTCAAAGATTACAGAATATAGCATTTAAAATGTTCTAACAACTTAGACTTTTCTGGACAGTGAGACACGTCTACTCCTGGCAGCACCAATTACTTCAAAGAGAATGATTGTCATCAGAAAAACTCATTATGGAGTTTGCTTTTTTGTGGCAAAAATTAGCCACTGGGTAAAACAGTTCCCTTACATCAACTTCTTAACAGGATTCTGTATAAACTGGATATGTGGCACCCACAGGAAGGTGACCACTGAACTTTGCAAAGTGAGATGGTCCTTCAGGTTCCTGCTTTGTAGAAGAAACTGCCAGACATTCTACAGGACATGGGGAGAAGTGACTGATGAACTTTGCCAGAATGGGCAGAACAATACTTAAAATTTTTCTGCTTCACTGAAAGCTATGCCAGAAACTCTAGACCTATAGGCTGAAGGTGGATGCCATGACATTACAGAGGAACTTTTGATGACTGTCTAGGGAGCCAGGTGTCTCTGTTATTTCTAGAATTATGGAAATTGCTTGCAATGCACTTCCTCTTTACTCAGGGAATATATCCTTCTAGGGTCTTTGATGGAACTGAAGACTAGATAGTTATAATTAATATAAGCCTCTGAGTAATATTTTATAAACAGCTGTGGGACCATGGGACTGGGTGGGACTGAGAAACTGCAAGTTACATTATGATGAAGCTTATTTCAATGATAAAGTACTTAAGACAGTGTGGCATTCAATAGAGGCAGACAAGTAGGCAAACGGAACAAAAATATAATATATTATACATATACACATTCATATATATCTGTAATAAATAAATGTTTTTCACATAGATAAATAGATAGATGATAGATAGATAGATAGATAGATAGATAGATAGATAAAATAGACAGATAAATAGAATTTTAGATCAAGTTAGGTAACTAGAGTGATAATGTCCCTCCAAAAAGCCATAGTCTATCCAACAAAACTCAAATCCATACATAAGAAGCATCCTTTTCAGCTATTGGTCAGGGAAGTCCAAAAGAATTCCCAATCAATATAAGCTAATGCTATTGCCCTTGGTTATCTACCAGAAATTGAAGGTAAATCCTTATTGCTGAAGATACTATGTACTTTGTACACAGAACTTGGAGGAACTGAACTGGAACTGACGTGGAAGTGTCCTCTCTAAGGAACAGCCCTCATAGTATTGGAAGGTGCTATCAAATTTGCAAAGAGAGAAAAGCAATCAGCAGCACTACCTAGCTGTGATACCAATAAAACACAACAATGACCAGCACAACAACATATCCTCAAAGGTTCAATAGTGGCACTTCTATCTTGGGAGTAACCAACAGTTGGCTAACTGGACTTAAGGATCACTCAGTAGGAAGGAATTTATGCCTAGTACTGTTGGCATTCTGACTGACCCTTTGGGGACATGTCCTGAGTCCTGATGAAAAGCCTCCTTTAAGAGAAAAAAAAACCCTTCCCTCTACTTCTTCGCTTTTGCCTCTCTTCTCCACAAAGCCACACACACTTCCACTTTCCTTTCTCTCCTTCTATCCTTCTCTCTCTCTCTCTCTCATTCTCTCTCTCTCTCTCTCTCTCTCTCTCTCTCTCTCTCCCTCTCTTTCCTTTCTTTTTCCATCCATTCCCTCTCCCCTCCCCTCAAAATAAACTTTCCGTGTGGACATGTGTCGGTATGGTGTGAGTGAATTCCCACCACTCCATGCTGCAGCCCACTGCTATGTCTGCATGATGTGTCTCCTTCACCCACTGGGGGTACCTTGGCCCAACCTGCCAAGGCCTCCCATGCACTGTATCATTACAAGTACTATAAACCCAGTCAACTACCCATGACTGGTGAGGTCATGAGTTTAAAGGAGAATCTATTATTGCCACTTTCCTAAGCCAGTGTAATTCCTAACTGCATTCTAAATATTAATTCTTATACCCACAGATAAATGTATCTCTTAAGCCCATCAAAGAAATCCACAGCTGGTCCAAAAGTAGAGAACAAGAGAACATGGAGTGCCCAGTCCCTACTGAGAGATCAGCAACACAGCCCCTACACCTAAACCTCCAGGAACATCTTGGAAGAGTTGGTGAAGAGATTGTAAGAGCCAGAAAACAAGGACATTTGTCATGAGACTGTGTCTCTAGAGGTGGCAGGGAAATGCACCTGTGAAATCTTAACAGTGTAGCAGCCCAAACAATGACAATATCAGTAGACATGCCAATGTGAATGGTGGAAATCTCACAAAGCCCTACTTCTAGATGAAGAGCTATAGATGACTAATAACTACTGATAGAGGGAGAATCAGTCTTTCCCAGAGATGAGGACCCTAACTGGTTATTAACATCAAGTGGTCAGCCCTAAATATATACATATAGGAGAAACACTAAAGAGCCACAGTAGATTGTATTTATATATTTACAATTATATATACACATAACAATAATAACTAATGGAAAGATGGGGATAATTCATGAGAATAGAAGGAAAGCTTGGAGGTAAAAAAGAGGGAATTGTGGGAGGGGAGCAGGATAGGTGATTAAAGATGATCAAAGCATATTACATATATAATACATATATGTATACACACACACAAAGTATATTCTAATAAACTCATCTTGATGATAAAGTATAGAAATAATCCCTGAAAAAGTAGTCTGTATATAGAAGTTACAAACAACACTGTCAAAATAGTCTCTAAACTTCAATATTGTAGCCATGAAACTCTCATGGCTTTTGATCCATTGAAATGTGGCTGGCACAAATAGAGACCTGCCATAAACATGAAGCCTTCACCATATTTCAAAGAACCCATTAACTTTTTTTTTTTTTTGCTTTTTGAGACAGGGTTTCTCTGTGTATCTTTGCGCCTTTCCTGGAACTCGCTTTGGAGACCAGGCTGGCCTCGAACTCACAGAGATCTGCCTGCTTCTAAAAATTTTAATACTAATGATTCTAATTAATATATTAATTTAATATTCAATGGTACTAGTTTATGTGCAGATAGATAAATAATGTAAGCCAATAATTCCAGATTTATTTTACTTTTTCAATGTGTCTACTATAAAATTTACATCACAGACGAGCCTATCGTTGCATTGCTATTGGAAAACTCCTCTGAGTTAATAACCAAGAACAAAACTTAGCATAAGGAATGAGAAAGGATTTCCATGGAAGAAGCTGAGCCACCACAAGAAGGTGCTCAATCTCATGACTAATCCAAACTAATTGCACTCTAACACTGCTCTGAAATACCATCATCAGAGGAGCACTAGGAACAGTAACCCTGTCTGATATCAGACATGGCATGGAGTGAGGAACCCTTATTCACTGCCATAGAGAAAAAATTGGAACTAGCACTTTAGAAAACACCTTGGCAATAGGCTACAAAACTGAATGTGTGCATAGCCTGTGAACTGGCACACTCACTCCTATGTATCAGTTTAAGAGGGCTGCTGCTATTGTGTGATGTGAGGTGCACATCAAAATGCTTATAGTGTTATCAGAGATGCCCCAAGCTGCATATGACCCAAATTTCTACCAACCAGCCAGTGGTTAAACCAACTGTGGCATATTTTATATGTTTAAACCCTATGCAGAATACTTTAATAAAATAAGTAGATACTATGAACTGTTCAACAATTTAGAGACAAAAGGAGATTGGTGTCTCTTTAAAATTGAAAGATCACACAAAATCCAGAGGACTCTGTAGGTGCGAGGTAATGAGACTGCAAGTCTAGGGAGGAATTCCTAGACAATGAGGCCTCAGGTGTACTCTTATTTCTTTAGTGGGTGGTGGGTCCATGGGGACTTGCTTTCTTCTTATTGAAACTATAAATAGGCTACATATGCCAGACTTTAAATGTGTTATTTCATAGTTTAAAGAATTTCAAAAATAACATAATTTCCAGAGATAGGTTGCATGGGGAAAGATTACATTTGACCAGATAACTTGCCTTCCATTTTATTTAGTTAGTAGGTTTTTTGAGACAAGGTCTCCTTGGCTAGCCTGGGACTTGCTTTGTAGACCCAGGATGGCTTTGAACACATAGAAATCTGCCTGCCTCTGCCTCCTGAGTGCTGGGATTAAAGACATACAACACCACACTGGACCCACACATTATTTTTTTCATTTTTTTATTAAGAAATTTTCTACTCACTTCACATACTATCCACAGATTCCCCCTCCTCCCTCCTCCCACCCCTTAGCCCTCTTTTCCAAGCCACCCTGCATCTCCACCTCCCCAAAAATCAAGGTCTCCCATGGAGAGTCAGTAGAGCCCAGCACACTGAGCCTAGGCAGGTCCAAGACCCTTCCCACTGCACCAAGGCTGTGCAAGGTGTTACACCACAGGCACCAGGTTCCAGCAGCCTGCCCATAGAACATGGACAGATCCCAATCCTCCTGCCTGGGTGCCCCCCAAACAGTTTGAGCCAAACAACCATCTTCCGTATCCAGAGGGCCTAGTCCAGTCCCATTGAGGGCTCCATAGCCACCAGTCTATAGTTCATGGGATTCCACTAGTGTGGCCAGTCATCTCTGTACATCCTCCCATTATGATCACAACAACCCTCACCTGCTGTATCTCTCCTCTCTCTCATCTGTTGGATTCCCAGAGCTCAGCCTGGTGCCTGGCCATGGATCTCTGTATCTGCCTCCATCAGTCACTGGACAAAGGCTCTATGATGACACCTAGGTTATTTGCTAGGCTGGTCACCAGAGTAGTCTGGTACAAGCACACAGAAGATTGCAAATAGATCATTATCTGTCACCATGCACAAAACTCAAGTCCAAGTGGATCAAAGACCTCAACATAAATCCAGTTATACTGAACTTGATAGAAGAGAAAGTAGGAAATAGTCTCAAATGAATTGGCATAGGAGACTACTTCCTAAATATAACACCAGTAACACAAACACTGAGAATGACAATTAATAAATGGGACCTCCTGAAACTGAGAAGCTTTTGTAGAGCAAAGAACATGTTTTTTTAAATGACATCTTTTAATGTCATCTCTCAATGACTCTATATACTATTGGTCTTAACAACTTGGCTTCTACCCTATCTTTTCTATATCCTATCATATGTAGTCTTAATTACACACACACACACACACTATAAGTATATGTATAAGTATATGTATACATATATATGTATGTATATGTATCCACACAGACACACACACTATAAGTAACAACCACAGAAAATCAATAATGGCCTTGCTGTTCTTACATCTTGACTTTACTCAGTCACAAAGAGGGCCCAACTGAAGGAGAGCAGAACTCTCATTCCCATGTGACCACAGAGTGAGGAGCCTTGAAGGTGTGTGATACTGAGAGATGCTTGTTCACTCTCCAGTGTTCCCTGTCTAATCTTTATTTATGGTCTTGTCACAGTTAATAAGTGGTAATTGGAAATGTCCTTGAAAGAAAATTTGAAGTCACCTGTCAATATTCTTGAAGATATACAAGCAAAAAGGAATGCTCAGACTTTGAGATATATTTTCAGGGACCAGATTGCCACAAATAATCCTTGCAGTGCTACGCTCATAGATGCAAGGGAATTGGGAGTCAATCTAGTGGACCTCAGAACTGAACTACTTTTTGATCCAAATACAATAAAAAGATTTTTTTAAAAGACATCAAATTATTCCCTATAAACGGTATCATGTAACTATTTCCCTGTAAAACGCCTAGCTAAATCCCCAAGAGGAAATGTCAGAGATATTGGGTATGGTTTATTTTCTTTCAATTAGAACAAAACATAAACTCATACTGACATGTGTTCATTACAGCATTGTGCATGAATGCCAAGTTAGGTAAATGACCCAAATGTCTAATGTCAGATAAATAGACTATAAAATATGGTCTTCAGATATAGTGGGATATTATTCAGCTTTAGAAAGGAACTTATGTCTGTGACACTGATGAAAGTCAGGAACTTTAGGTGAAGGAGCAGATACAGAAAGAAAAACTGCATAATCTTGTTGATGCACAGAAACTCTTTGAATCAAATTTATAGGCACACAGAAGAGTGACAGATACCATGAGCTGGAGATCCTGGGGAAAGGGAGTATAAGTTTTTTCATAGTAAGATAAGATAAATATTCGCAAGGCGCTGGCGGCGCATGACTATAATCCCAGCACTCGGGAGGCGGAGGCAGGTGGATCTTTGTGAGTTTGAGGCCAGCCTGGTCTACAGAGCAAGATCCAGGAAAGGCACAAAACTACACAGAGAAACCCTGTCTCAAAAAACCAAAACAAAACAAAAAAGATAAACTCTTTCTATGCACAATTGGGAGATTATAAACAGTGTACTTTATATAGCAAAAATGGTGGGAAAGATGCTTAATGCTTCATCACAAGAAAATATAAATATAAGCATTTGAGGAGACAGAATTTCTTAACTTGATTTAAACATTGCATAATGTATACACATATGAAAACATTACATGGTTCCTTATAACCACATGTCAGATATATTCAAAAGGGTAAAACATCCAGCTCTGAGTCACTCTTGGAATTCAAATGCATACCTACACACACACACACACACACACACACACACACACACACACACACTCACACTCACACCATATGAGCATGCAGATATCTTAATTACACTGACTATGGTAATCATTTCACCATGTAGACACACATGAAAATGTCATTTTGCACTCTAACTGTTACACCATGAATATATACCATTTTTAGTCAATCTTACCTTTATAAAATTGTGGAAAATAAACAAAGCTGTTTTGAGTGTGCAGTGGTCTGAACCATTTTTACTTTTAAGATGTTATTCACTCTGCCTGAGGGCACCTGGAGGCTTTATTTACTAGGTCAAATCACTTTTAGTAAGAAGGGCTGATGGGGTCTGCTAATTTCACTGATTCTAAGCAGGTTCCTCTGCAGCATCCAGAGGACCCTGGGCCCCATTTCTCAGTGTATACCCTAGCTCCAGGATGTGGAGAATCAATGCATTCACTGTTATTTTCACCAAGGAGTGGAACAATTACTAAAATCTATTTGCCAGTAAATGTGCCTTGTCTTGTAAATCCTTGGGTCATTAACCTTAACAATTTCAATGTGCCATCTCTAGCAATTCAATTAAAGTACAGACCAAGGTAATGCTTAAGAATACATTTCAGGCAAAGGAATATACTATCATGGAATTATATCCTCATAAATTAAACAATACATTCATCCCCCTCTTGGAAAAGGGACAGTGCATGATAAACACAGGGCAGAGGGAAAACAAAGGCAATGACTCTATGTAAGTCAAAGTTTTAAGAGTTAAGGAGAACCAATGTTCAAGGCACAGTCACATGCATCATTTCTTCTGCCCTCCAGCATGGCTAAAAAAACATCTTGGCAGAGAGGAAGGCCTGCTTGACCCTTAATTGCTCCAGCCATGTCTCTGAGTTGCAGATACATGAACAGTATCATAGAGCAAAACAGTCTACTTCCTGGTTCTAGTTTTTCAAGACTATGAAAGAAAAACTGAAGCTGCTCAGAGCCCTGGCCTCCATAGACAGAGAGATCATTTTGAGAGCAATTCAGAGGAAGTTCCTGAGTAGTAGCCCCCACTCCATGTCTCTTTTCTGTCTGCTCTCTTAGGGGTTGGTTAGGCAGAGATTAAGAAGAAAAAATAATGCTAACTGGAACATGTCTCAAGAATAATGGTACCTTTTCAAGATTTGATAACAAAGCAATGGATGTCCCTGACCTTCCTGGGGAGGTTGACACAAAACTGTTCCTTCGTCTCACAACTCTTCCATGCTAGAATACTTTCTAACCAGTGTATTTGCATCCTGAGACACTGCTTATCAACTATAGTCAACATACTGCTACAAAGTCAGTAGTTAAAACATATTATCTTATAGTTATGTAGTTGGGAGGCACTATATGAGTCTCCCAAGACTAAAATCTGGTGTCAGCAGAGTTGTCTGTACTCAGTTCTGGAGACTATAAGGGGAAATCCTGGTCCTTGCTGATTATAGGAAACTTGGGAGCCACTGAGGATAGATACCACCTTCCATTTTCTTTCTAATACATCAGTTTCAAGAAAAAGAAACATTTGGAGCTAGGATTAGGATATAAGAACACTTATTGCTTAAGGCCTATGGCATGAGTTAGGATTCCCAGCACCTGTGTAAAAAGATGGATTTGGATACAGGTACTCCTATAATCTCAGGATTGTATTGGGGCAGAGACGGGAGGATCACTGAGGCTCACTGGCCTAGCTGACTAAATGGAAAAAAAAGTGAGCTCCAGTTCACTGAGAGACCCCATATAAGGGGACTGAGGCAGATGTTGATATGATAGAGCAAGTCCTCCTCAATCTTCACATACCTGTGCATGGTAATAAGGTACATATATATACAAACGTGGACGGGCACACATACATACATACATGCCCAGAGATGGGGGGCCATTACAGTTGTCTCTTCTAAAGATTTAAACACTGTATAAAAGGGAGGAAAGTGAAGCTATATTGCTTTGTTAAGCCCCGCTATGGGAAGACTGCTTTTATCTGGTAAGAAGAATAGAATCTGAGTTCTGCCTCTGGCCATGGGTGGAATTTTGATATTCTAAACTACCTCTTCCCCCAACATAAGATTATAGACCTATTGTTGTCCTTTCCTTAAGAGTTCATCCAAATGAGCCTGCCAACCAGCTGGACAGAAAAGCCCCACTCAGAAAAACTAAAGCCATGTTAGAGAGATGGGAGGAATAGTTATTCCTTAACAAGATAAGTGTTTAGTGAGCTAGTAGCCCCTCCTTGGAGGCAGATGCTTTCAGAAATGCACTGCTCTGCCAGCCTACTTTCCTGAGTTCTAACCCTAAAAACAAACTTTTCCTTTTCCTTTCTGTCTCGCCTTCAAACCTTAAGCATGCTAACCCTGACACTAGATTTACTCACTGTGAAGATGTGCTGGTCCTCTTTCCCTGTGCAGCTGTGCTCAGGCCTCTCAGGTTGCTAAGAAGGCATGACACTCTCTTCCTTTTCTCTATTTCCCAGCTCTCAGATGCTCCTGCGACTCCAGCTTGCTTGCCCTGTTGTTTTTCTATCAAACTAGCAACATGGTCATCAAGCTTCCTTCCATGTCTACTTTAAATTCTTTTATCTATGATATTAAAAACCTACAAAAGGGAAGCCCAATCCCTGGGTAACATGATGCATCCACTTTCTTGGAATTTGGGTGCCCTTTTCAAGCTGGATGTTAGCTGAGGGTTGTTCTGAGCTTCTAGAGGCCACCCATCTTATCTCTTTTCACTTCTAAAAGCCAGCAAGAGTGGTAGGTCCTTTTCATGCTCCACCTTTCTCTCTTGTCTCTCCCTGCTTTGTGAATCTTCCTGTTCCAACCAGGAAAGGCCAGCTATCTTTATAAATTTATCATAACACATGAGCCAACACAAAAGGACATTCATGGCTGCTTAAAATTTCTTCCCATTTTTATATCCAAGCTGACCATGTGGGCAAAACATTTATCATATGGGGTAACACAGGTTCCAAGTATTAGGCCATGGGTATCATTGTTTTCAGGTGTGAATGTGTTACTCTGCCTACCACCTATGAGCCTGCTCATATAGTGGGGCTGCCTTTAAAGATGGGAAAAGAAACATTACATTGAACACTGCCTCTCTTTTCCCCTTCCTCTTCCTGACACTTCCATTCTGTGCTGTAAGAACATCTGGCTTCCTTCATCCTCTTTTCTGTTCTCAGAACGTCAGCCTCATTGCAGACTCTCCTCTCATGGACCACTAAGGCCAGTGCTTGCTCCACCCAATGGTTCCCAGGCATTCATTTACATAAGGGTCACATTGGGAAGCACACTCCAGTTTAGAGTCTGGCTTTGATGTCTAGCTGGGACACTGGATTTTGCTGGAAGGCTCAGTTTCCTCATCTGTTAACTGGCAGCAATAACAGAATTTACTGCAGAATCTGTTTGCAAACGTGGCCAGAAGTCTTCTCACAAAGCCTTGTGCCAAGTGTTTAAGCTCTCAATAAATGAAAACCATTTTATAGCTACTAGCATCACGGTTCCTGCTGTCTTTTAACATCTGCACAACAAGCAATGGCTTGCTCCCTATAAACATTGATTCACCCACCAGTTCAAAGAAAAGAAGGTTTATTTATCTCAAGGGCAAGGTAGGAATTCCATTAAAGCATACATTTGCTTTCATGGTTTGTTTCATTGTCAAAGCCTGAGAAACTGCAGCAGAAGGGATTGTATAATGTGTGGAAATTATACATATATTACATTTACAGTATTAATTTTTATAGATCAAAAGTCCATGCATTTTTTTGTTTTGTTTTGTTTTTGCTTTTGTTTTCTATAAAGGACTGGACTCTGGCTATCATGAAGATTGGGGAGTATACTGTAGCAGGAATCTTAACAAGTCCTATTAATAAAAACAAACCTGGAGCCAGGTTTCGGGGTGAATGCTGGAAGATCAGAGAAGCAAAACAAGCCACAACTACCTCACCTCGCCAGTTCCTCAGCTGATCCTGTTTTCTCAGTCTGGAAGCCTCTGTGTCCTCATCTGAATGGGTCTCAGCTGAACTGGGCTGCTCAAAGCCCAAAAGCTTAACCAGCCTAGTTCCTGGTCTACAAGCCTTATATACCTTTTTACTTTCTGCCATCACTTCCGGGGATTAAAGGCTCACTTTCTGGGATTAAAGGCATGAGTCACCATGCCTGGCTATTTCCAATGTGGCCTTGAAGTCACAGAGATCCAGAGAGATTTCTGCCTCTGAAATGCTAGAATTAAAGGTGTGAGGGCTACCATTTCCTAGCCTCTGCATCTAGTGGCTGTTCTGTTCTCTGACCCCAAATAAGTTTATTAGGGTCACACAATATTTAGGGGAACACAATACCACCACATTCCCCTTTTTTGTCTAAAATTTAAAAAAGCTTATAACTAATACAAGAAAAACTATCCAATAAGTATATACAATATATATAGTCAAGAATTACATTAACAATGTCTAGTCCACTAACATATGACAGATTCAGACAAAACCTTCATTAATATATAACAATATCCAGTCCAGTAACATTTGATAAACTCAAACAAAAAATTTCCATTACTTATCCTATTTAAAATAAGTAGTTCCTTTTTAAAAGTATTTTTTCTTTTCATAATAGATTCAGTAATCTACCTTTTCTCATTTGTATATCTTCCCCTTTTTCTTTTTTGAGTAGATTCAGTGATCTACCCATTTATCCTATTATTTCTTTATCTTTTTTCTCAGAGTAGAGTCAATGATCTACCTCATATCTGTATTCTCTTCTTTCTTTTTCCTTTTTTAAAACAAAACCTCTGAATCTAATCTCCATGTTCAGCTTTTTTCCTGACCATTAAGAATTAACAACGTGTAACCAACCATCAACCATCCTAAATAATGACAATATCCAAAACTCATTAAATGACCGAAAACCTCCCATCCCACCTCTTGGAAATATGGGCATTGTTTTCTTAAAATTACTTCCTGCTTTCTGGGGGTGAAGACATCTTTAGAGGATCCTGAAAAGAAAAATTTTGGGTTAATTGTCAAGTCCTGTATCATTTGTCCATTCGCTGCATAATGAAAAAGTGCAGGGCTTGTTTCAAGTCCTTGTTCAAATGGCCTGTCAGGCTGGATCATCTCAGCTAGCCATCTCAAAATTGTCCTGACCAGTTTGTAGTCCAAAGTTGATCTTTCTGTGGTGTTAATCAGCTTAATGGCTTTTCCATAGTTCATGTGGAATCATCTTTGTGGAGTCTCATCATGCTTTTGAAGATTTCAAAGTTGTTGTTAGGTGTAGTCATGGTTCACTGAAGATTTTGTGTGTGTGTGTGTGTGTGTGTGTGTGTGTGTGTGTGTGTGTGTGTATGCCTCCTCTGTGGTTTGGAGCAATCACAGTCTGATAAATATCTGTCTCTCAAAACCATGAACGTTCTTCCTCAGAAGAGAAAATCTTCACAGCAATTTCTTCCCACCATTTATCTTGCCAACCTTTTCCAAAATGACCTTTTCCAATGTTTCCTTGGAACACAATGGTCTGGGCAATTTTTTTCTGAACAAACAGCAGTAAACCCTTCATCCCAGGTAGCAGCATCACCGCAGTAACCAACATGATGAAAAGCAGCCAGCAACGCAGAGCAGCAGCTGCTGCCTCCCTGGTCCCATTGCCACTGTTTGTGGCTGGGCCCCAGTCAAAACTTCTCCTTAGCAAGCCTCCTAGGTTGGTCTCAAACTTGGCATCCTCCTGCCTTTGCCTACTTCAGTAAATCCTATTACCATACTGGATGATGGTATTTGGGATAACCTAACTGTGTTTCCAGGCCATGATGACTCTCTTACTCCCCTTCCAGTGAAAGCTTGTATGTTATACCACAATATCAATAATGAATTTTAAGATACTAGAATGTTTGTCCTGTGTTGCTATGTCCTGTCATCTTCCAAGAGCAAGAGTCATAAGCATCATGCTCTAAGACTTCCCAGATTCTAGACCATAAGTAAAATAATCCTCTATTTCTTATTTTTTCACCTATTCTATGCTATTCTGTTATAGCAACATTTTTACCATCCCTAATGTCCCCTAAAAGCATATGTAAATATCCATGCACATATCTGAAAATTTAAACTGAATTTTAACATTTTAAAATACTGTCTTTACATTTAATTAATTTTTGCATGGAGGGCATGACACAGTACACATGTGAAGTCAGAGGGCAGATTTCAGGAACCAATTCTCTCTTTCCATCATGATGGTCCTGGGGATGGAACTCAGGTTGTCAGGCTTTGTGGCAGCATCTCCACTCAGCTGAACCATCACAGACCCTATACTGAATTTTATGTAAGTCCTTATAACATATTATAAAACCACAGAATAAGCTACAATCAAATCTTAGGTGTTCATTAAATGATGCTTTTCCTGTGGAAGATATTACTTGGTGCACTGGATTGGCATCTTGTGATATAATCATGACCCTGTGCTGAGAAGATGGCGCAGAGCTGTTGTAGACTATTATTTTAAGTTATGTTACAATTGTTTATGCTCTGGAATATTTTTTAATGATGCAAAGATGTTTTCCATTCTTTTACATTGTATTTGTTTGAATCCTGTGAAGCTGTGTTACTGTGCCTGTCTAAAATACCTGATGGTCTAAAAAAAAGAGCTAGATGGCCAATAGCAAAGCTGGAGGAAAGATAGATGGGGCTGGCAAGCAGAGAGAATAAATAGAAGGAGAAATCTGAGAGGAAAAGAAAGAGCAAAAGAACAAGGAGTGGAGGATCCTGGGAGACCAGCCACCCAGCCACCCAGCCACCCAGCCACCCAGCCACCCAGCCACCCAGCCACCCAGCCACCCAGCCACCCATGGGGTAAGAGTGAAAGTAAGAGATACAGATGTAAGAAGAGGAAAAAGTCCAGAGGCAAAAAGGTAGACATGTTAATCAAAGTTAAGAAAAACTGGCAAGAAATATGCCAAGCTGAGGCCAGGTTTTTATACTTAAGAATAAGCCTCCATGTGTGTTTTATTTTGCAGCTGGATGGCACCCCCCCACCACCTTGCAAAAAAAAAAGAGCAAAAACAAACAACACAGAGCCTTATGAGATTGGGAGGTATTCTCAATTCTAAAAGTAGACATGGGGACCTTTCCTTTTGGCTATCAAACTATTACTTTTTGTTTACTGACAAAATAAGCATGTTTAATAGTCTGAACATGAACTTATTCCAAAGGAAGATATAAAAGGTATCTTTCCCGTTCTCATCAAAGGAATGGACCAGGAACTCTACCAGGACCTGTGTAGGGGAGGAGCCTCCACCCCAATCCCATAACACCCACTTCTCCTTCATATTCTTTCTCATTCACAGCACAGGATCTCTAAGATGAGATATTTAGACCATTTACCTTAGCGCTTGAATAAAAACTGTGTCTGTAACCAAGAACTGAGATGGCAGCCACATTCAAATCTATTCATTTTATACATTTGTCTTGTGGCTTTTCTCCTGATTTTAGCCAACAGACTATGATAGCCCATGCCTCTCTAGAAACTGGAGGTGTATAGACACAGTAAAGAGGAATTGAATGTCTTTCTCTCTCTGCTTTGGACAAAGTATAAATAAATCTAGTTTTGCTTTATTTCCTTTAAAATTATATATATATATATATATATATATATATATATATATATGTATATGTATATATAGACAGGCTCTCCACTATGTAGCTCCGGCTGTCCTGAAACTTAACTATGTAGATCAGGCTGGCCTCAAACTTACTATGTAGTCCAGGCTGACTTCAAACTCAGAGATCCAAATATCTTTTTCTCCCAAGGCAGATTAAAGGCACACACTACTACACCCAGCTCTAGTTCCTAGTTATTATAGAATATAAGGAACCTACAGGTATGAACCAAGAGCCCTGGGTAACAAAATGGTCTTTGTACTCATCTTAAAATAGTTGAGAGTATCACATGATGATATATGACTGTGTGGTTCCAGTGAGTTACTTAAGCTCTCTGACTCAGTTACCTTCTCAGTTAAAAATACAATATGCAAGTTGTCATGGCGGGGTACTGGGAAAGTTTTCAATTAGCAGAGCCTTGGGCTTACACAGGGACACATGCTCAGCCTGGAGGGAGGGGACTGGACCTGTCCTTAGTACATGAGCTGGCTGTTTGGAACCTTGGGCTTACACAGGGACACATGCTCAGCCTGGAGGGAGGGGACTGGACCTGCCTGTTCCGAATCCACCAGCTTTAAATGAATCCCCAGGGGAATCTTGGTCCTGGAGGTCATGGGAATGGAGGGGAGGGGCTGGGGGGGAGAGTGGGGTTGGGGGCGGGAGGGGGAGGACAGGGGAACCCATGGCTGATTATAAAATTAAAACACATAATAATAATGATGATGATGATGATGATGATGATGATGATGATGAAGAAGAAATACAATATGCTAGTTTATATCATGAGGAAGAAAATAGAGCATAAGGTTAATATGAAACACTGAGTCTAGTTCGTGAATAGAAAAGGCTCAATTACCTCCACCATCACAGCTTTTTATGGTGGTCATCCAAAGATTTGGAGAATAGTTTATTTATAATTAAAAATAATCAACATGGTGAGAACCTAATCAGGAAAACTGTAGGTTTACTCTGAATGACAGAAAATACTGTGAGCAGTAGCAATCCTAAAAATATGCTCAAGATGAAAGTGATTAAACAAATGCACCCCACAGCTTACACACTGGAGGCACAGGGCTCTACTTGTTTGGGTTAATTGTAAGCATTTGAGAGACATCCTCTCATACAGTGTCCAAGAAGCTCACTGGTTGCCTTCATAGAAGAAGCTAGACACTGTCATATTGTCAACATGGCTTTGAAGGAATTGGAGTGTCTTCCTTGTGACCTAAGCTCTATATACTATGTTTCATTCTTACAACCCTAGCCTCTCGTGTCATGATCTCATTGCCATCAATATATCTGGAGGAAGAAGCCTTATCTTTTCAGAAACATATGGCCAGTTCCCAGAATAAATGTCATCTAAGGCTGCCAGCAAATGATGTAATGAGACAGGTTAACTGCAAAGTGACAGGTTGGCTTCCTTCCTTGCTGGTAGCTGCCAGACCTTACAAAGCTGAACTCTGCACACACATGGGATGTTCCCTTAGAAGCTTCCCTTCATCCTTAGGACATAACTCTCAAGAGGGAAATATAGAGAAATTTAGTACCAAGGGTGAAGACTACTGCGCAATGCAGTCATATGCCTTGAAGAGCAATTTGATCTTAAGGGACAGGTAAAACTGCAAACTTCCTAGTGGGAATAAGATCTAAAGAGACACATGTGACCCTCTCTTTGGCTGCTAGAGATTGAGGTAATGGATCTATTTTCCCTAGGAATTTCATGCCAGGAGAAGGGAAGGGCTGAAGCCTTGTGCCAGCCAAAGGGAGAACTTGGATCTTAAAAGAGGATTTTGTACCATTTTGATATCTAGTCAGCAGATCCTGCAAAAGAGACTTTAGCCTAGATAATGATGCTGGCTAGGATCATACCTTGACTAGGACTGTTCAATCACAAACTTCTCTAGCCTTCCATTTAAACCTCAAGCTCCTGTCAGACTGGCAAAGATGAGCTAGAGGGCAGGCAGTCACTGGACCTCTTTCTTTCATTAAGCTGGCTATTGAATAGCAATTTCCCATAGCAATTGAAACTTCCATCCTGAATCATTAAGACTCAGTAAGGAAATAAATAATTCACAAGTCTCAGGGAGTCCCTGAAACTTAAAGATTCATATAGCCCCTCCATCTCCAAAACTTTATAAGCAGTAAGGACTGCTAAGGATAGAGGAGACTCTCTGATCTGTCAATCTGCCTGTCATTATGAACAGTAGTCCAGGAGTGCAGCTTTCTTGACTTTCAGTTTTACTGTATTCCTTGTATCATTCCAATTACACCTGAAATGCTGCCTTATCTAAGAATCACCCCCAGCCTCCTGCTTATTACTCTGTCGACCTCAGCAACCTCATTCCTACTTATGTACCTGTCTCATCTCCCAGCCTTGGTGCTAAAATGTTTAATCTCAATTGTCACATTGATGAGATCTAGAAACATGGCCTCTGACCAAACACATCATTAGTTTAATTGAGATGGGAAGGGCTGTCCACTATGAGTGTCACTATTCTCTGGGCTTAGATTCAGGACTATGTAAAGAGGATAAAGTGAGCTCAGCACAAGCATTCTTCACTCTCTGCTCCTGCTACTGTGGTTTCCACTTCATTATTATTATAATATGGAACTGTGAATCAAAATAAACACTTTCCTCCTTATGTTGCTTTTGTCAGGGTGTACGTATCACAGCAACAGTAAGGGTAACTAGGACAGCTCTAGTAAGCAACAACCTTCTAGATTCTGCCACATGGCAACATGGTATAGTTACTGTGTGTTAAGTACAGCTCTGATCACATTCTTTGTATTAATTAAGTTCACTTTCACAATAATCCTGTGATATAACTGCTATTACTATTTTAGGGAATAGAAGGATTCAAGAAGAGAAATGTGAGTAGAAAGCAAAAGCTCAACTTTGAATACAGTCAGTTTGATTCCAAACTCATACTATTGCTCATTTTGATAAGTAATCTCAAAGTGTTAACAGTGTCTTCACAGGCTGTTTTTTTATCTACTTATGGTTTATATTATATAAATTATCTCTCTTCAGTCAAGACTGTGTTATAATATCTCCTAAGATAAATGTGTGTACCTCTGATTGTTAGCTATATTGCAATAATCATAGGAGAAAATAGCAAGTGAACATCTGGCTATTTGCACAGGATGTACTATCTTAATTGTTCTTATAAGCATCTTTAACCTTTCATATATCTTTACAAATACCCTTTTAGTGAAGAATATATTTTGATGAAAGATTTTAACAATTTTGGAATGTACGTGGAAGTAATATTATGTTGATAAAAACAGGGTTTTAGGTGAGATACATGTAGATGGGAATGACAATAGGCTAAAGACTAGGCCTATTCTACTGAAGGCCATGCCCATGCATAGAAGCCAAACCTCTTAAACAATGGTGTCACTCATTTTGAAGAACTAAGTGAAAATCTTAACCTTGATTCTGAACTATGATGAGAAATGATGTCCATGTGCCTTGGTACACATACTCAGGGACAATGAATGTGTCTTATATGTGCTTGGATAGGCTGAGTGTCAAGCTGTGAGGGGTGTCAGAATGAGAAATAGGATGTTAAATGATAGCACTCAGAGTTTCATGTCCTAATCTCTGGAAGTTGTGCATGTATAAGGCTAATAGTGGAAATGGACTTGGTTTGCACACAGAGGGAAAGTTAATTGGTTATTTGACCTAATTGGTTGGCCTGGGTTGTCCAGATGAACCCAGTATAATCACCAGAGTTGTTCAAAAAGAGAGAAGTTGAAGGAGAGCCAGTACAAAAAGGCAGAATACAGCACTGAAAGACACATATTTTCTGTCCTAAAGCTGTATAGGGGATCACAAACTAAAATATTCAAACATCCTTGAGAAACTAAAAAGGGTAAGACAACAGATTTCCTGCAAGGGCTTCCAGAGGGCTACTGATCAAGAACCAAATTTTTAGCCCAGTGACATCCAAAACTATATGATATACATTTTGGGGATTTTCTAAAATTGTTTGTAATCATTGTTCCAGTCACTATGGGAAACTGAGAGTAACAGGCCATGAGTCAAAAGGCTAAACCAGGTTCATTCAACTTGAATCCGCCCATCTCATGCATTCCAGGCCAACAATGAACACAGCCTAGCACAAGTGTGGATAACCATGAACACAGTCTAGCACAGTAGTAGATCAAAGGATGCTACAATGTCAAAGACTGAAGACCCATGGCACTAAGCAGTCTTGTCTAGACCTTCATAGACCTCAGTGCTCCCTCTGGTAGTGTAAGCCAAGCATCCCCAGGTGCATCACTCAAGTATCTTTCTCAGTCACTTGAATGTCTTTCTCACCACTTAGCTACAAATCCAATGGTAACAGTGCAGCACTGCTGATATAGATTAAACTATTTAAATTGAGAGATATCATGAGACCCAAACAAAACAGAAAAGCCCACCCTCCTTATGTCCTTGATGCCTAACGTGTCCAGAAAACTGCTTTCCCCTCTTGCTGCCATCGGCATCTGAAATGTTACCCACAGAATCGTAATGTTGTTTGGTGAAGCCTTGGCACCTTCAGGAAGTGAGACCTTGAAGGTGGAGTAAGTTACCAAGGGTAGACTTTAAAAGTTAACTAACCCTTGGTTCTGGTCCCACTTCCTTCCTTAGTTTACTGTGATATAAGGATCCTTGTCCACCACACTTGTCCAGTTCTATGGACTATATCATACATTCCTTGCTGGAATGAATGGAAGCCCTCTGGGTCTATGAGATGACATAAACTTTTCTTTCCTCAAATTGTTTCCCTCAGGCAGTTTTTGTTGCAGTTCCAGTAACAAAAGTGCCACTGATGCATTCCACTTTCACTCCTTGCTGAAAAATAGATTTGGAAGCACTAAAGGTATCAAACAATTATGAAAGAACTTTATCTTTGTGCCCTCTTTCTGGGGCCTATGGAGGAAGGGAGGGGGAGAGTAAGTGAGCCACAGCCCTCAGATATGGAGGACAGAACAGAATGATATGTACTAGCCTTCCAAATGCTCAGAGGAAACATTCAAGTGATTTCTTTCTTTCTTTCTTTCTTTCTTTCTTTCTTTCTTTCTTTCTTTCTTTCTTTCCTTCCTTCCTTCTCTCTCTCTCTCTCTCTCTCTCTCTCTCTCTCTCTCTCTCTCTCTCTCTCTCTCTCCCTCTCTCTCTTTTTCTTATTTGGATCAGTGCTGTTTAAAGACCAAGACAGACTTAATGGAGGAGAGAGATTACTGTTCTTTGACCTCAGCTGTGTGCTTTTTCTCCATCTCCTGCCAAGTTTAGTACTATGAACAAACAATCACCAATGAGCTGGAACATGAGAATACAAATGAAGATAGCAATGAGATAACTCTGAAGTGAGGCTGAATCAAATCCTAGAAAACACAGGTTTTCTGTGATAGTCCCAGAGAAGATAGACTGTGAGCTTGAGCTTTAAAAGGCATGCATAAGGACCTATGCATGAGACCTAGGTGTGCTTGTGTGTGGGCTGTGGGATCCTGGTTGGCTACCAACCCTCTATGAGCCTGGTCTGACATTCATGGGCATGGCTGCAGCTTTCTGGTAGGATGAGGCTTAGAAGGTGTGAAACTCTGCTCCTCAGCAAAGACATAGCCCCATCAAGCTGAAACAAATGAAGATGAGTGACATGGAAATATATTTAAAACCTCACAAAATCCAAGGGCAGGAACTGGAAGTATTCTGAATTCCAGAATATGGCTCATTTCAGGGACTAGCTACTGCTGGAATCTACAGATCACACATATGCACACACACATGCACACATAGCATTTAATAAAAATTTTAAAACTAAGAAAAGTTATGTATAATAATTAATGAAATTATCTGTGTTACCCGCAAGCGAAGTTTTATAAATGTGTAGATTCCAGTAACTACACTAACATTAAGCTCTAGCAGGAGCCAGCCACCTGAGGCCTGCAGACCAAACCCATCCTGCCACTGTTCTTCATCAGAGGCTGACAACCCACCCATTGTTTATATCTTACCTATATATACCTGAGTACTTTTCACTGAGTCCTCAGGCTTCTAATTTTACTTCTTTAAAGATTTTTCCATTTTAATATGTTTAATTACATAAGTTAGTGTCCATGTGTGAGAATGTGCATTTGAGCACACATGCCCATGATGGTCAGAAGAAAGCATTGGATCCCCTGGAGTTGGAGTCACAGGCAGTTGTGAGACATCCAGTGTGAGTACTGGGAATGAAATTTGGGTCCTCTTCAAGTACAAGTATCTACTCTTAACCACTGAGCAATCTCTAGTATCAAGCATAAGAAATTTTAGCAGCAGTCCTTTTATAAAAAAGTACAGTGACTTGAAATAACCTTCCCAACTTGTCTCTCTTTCTCCTTTTACCATTCTGGAAATATATTCATCATTATTAGTAGTAGTATTAATAGTATTATTTTATTATTATGATTATGAGACACGGTCTCTCTACATAATCCTAGCTGTACTAGAACTTGTATATAGACCAGGCTGGCCTCAAATTCTCAGAGATCCTCCTGCCTCTGATTCCTGAGTGCTCAGATTAAAGGCCTGTATCACCATGTTGGGTGGCATGGACATATATTATTATGAATTAATTTCATCTGATTCTTTTTATTGGAGGGGGCATGGAGTAGTATATCTTTTATTCATTTTGGATCCAGATTAATATCCATGAGATTCAATCAAACATTATCTACTTCGATTCCCAAGTGCTTCTGTTCTTGTGATTCAGTTATACTCTAGGGCTCCTCTCTTTGTCCCAATATTGTATTTCCCTAAATTCACTATCTGGTGGCCCCTGAATGTTTAAATTCATATGAAGCCAGAGCTTGTACCTAAATAATCCTATAATAATTGTTCTTGGTATATTCTCTCTTTTTCTCTCTCCCTCTCTCTGTCTGTCTCTCTGTCCCTCTCTGTCTCTGTCTCTCTGTCTCTCTGTGTCTGTCTGTCTGTCTGTCTGTCTGTCTGTCTGTCTGTCTCTCTCTCTCTCATCTCATTGTGAACCATACATGTCTTGTCAACCCAATCAAGGTTAGGGGCTCTTTCTCAGATATGTGCATGGTTACTGAAATGCCTAGTGAAATAATAATCTATGTTATTGGTTTTTTAATAACTTCTTATATGAGGAGAGAAGAGCAAAACCCACCTAGTATTCAAGATAGTTTCTCTCAGTAAAAAGGAGGGACAGAGGTTAGAAGACCTGGTTAGTACTTTGTGCTTCATCAAAAGGCATAAAAAAATAAAGTGACGGGAACAGAGTGAGACTGAGCACTTAGTGTTGCATTGTCCACTCTTGGGCTGTGTGTCCACAGGTTTGGTGATTTACTATGTCCTCCAAAATATTGTGCACTCTAATAATGTTTATCTGAGGATCAGAGGAAAAAGCAAGAACATAGAATTCAGGCAATGGTCGCACACACCTTTAATCCTATCACTCAGGAGGCAGGGATCTGTCTGGATCTCTGTGAGCTCAAGGCTACACTGGGAACAGAACAAGACATGGTGGCACACACCTTGAATTCCAATGCTAGTTAACCATAAAGGTCTGGAGGTCTATCCAGACAGACATGAAGTGACAGAATTGGGCATAAAGATGAAATAATGTAGTTAGGCAGAGAGAAGTGAAATGCAGAACAGAAAAGCATATAGTCATGGACATACATGAAGTAGATCTTTTTGGTGGAGGATCTTCAAGTGACAAGAATGTAGCTGGCTTCTTTCTGTTTTTCTGATCTCTCAGCTTTTTACTCCAATATTGGCTCTGTATTTTTTACTAATAAGACCGTTTCACACTTCATCCTATAATAGATGTAATGACAACTGAACTCTGGGTCTGTTTGACACCAGATCCTGCCCAGAATTCACTGCTCTAGGCCTCTGATGGCTGCAGAGAACTGAAACACTGTAGTTGAAGTTTTTCTGTCTCCTACCTGGCCCATGGTCTCACCTGCCAGTCCTGCAGTCACTTGGACCAAAATAAATACATAGAGGCTTATATTAATTAAACCATATGGCCTAATGGCTCAGGCTTTTTGCTAGCTAGATCTTACATCTTAAATTAACCCATTTGTATAAATCTATACCTTGCCATTTGGCTTGTTGCTTACCAACATCTTTACATCTTGCTTCTCATGGTGGCAGTGGCTGGCAGCATCTACTAACTCAGCCTTCCACTTCCCAGAATTCTCCTCTCTGTTTATCCAGCCTATACTATACTTCCTGCTTGGCAACTGGCCAATCAGGATTTTATTTATCAATCAATCAGAGCAACACATTCACAGCATACAGAAAGACATCCCCAACAGAGCCACTGATCCTGTTCTGTGATCTCACTACTCTGGGTACTCTCTCCAGCACTGGGCTGCATTGTATCAGAGATACTATGATACCTTTATAACTTGTGCTTACTGTGGGTACCAGGCTTGGACCAAGACTGGCTAGTAACAGAGCTTTGCAAGAGCAGGAATCTGTTTACAGAGTTTTCCAGGTGCACTTATAGGATAAAGGTGTTTAATGAGGATACCCTTTCAAAGAATTCAGAAGAGGAACATTCAAAATGTCCGTTATATGTTAAATTGCAAGTAGTTTTGGGGCTTTCTGACAAAATAAACCCACTCTAACACTTGAACAAATACTAAACAAAGACACTGAGCAGTACCATGAACAGAAACATGCTGGATGCTAAGTAACTAGCATGTAGGAAATGAGAAGAGCCTGCTAGAGCTGTGGAACTGCTGAGCTCTTGAAGATCAGTTGGTGGGTGAAAGGTCTGAGGTAGCAACAGTGAAACTCTAAAGAACACAGGCTTTAATGGGTGGAGGGGGGAGAAGGGATAGTATCTTTCTTGCAATTCAAATTTGTGATATGGTTCATATCACTTGTACAAAAAAACCCAAAATTCTTCACATCATTTAAATGGGTTCAAAAATCTCAGACCAAGGATGCTGGATAAATATTCTATCCTTTCTGCTTCAGTTGCCACTGAAAATTAGGAGAGTCATTTTGTGGGGAGATTAAATTCCCAAGTGAATGTTCTCAGTCAAGCTAATATTTTTAATTAGGTGTACAAACTCCAGGTTCTGCCCAATCCATGGATTGGCTGTCTTTAGGTCAGGGTCTCTAGAAGCCCTGTTTAATAAATCATGCCATAGGTGTTATATGGGTAAGTGTATTTGTGCATGTGTGTGTATTTGTGCATGTGTGTGTATTTGTGCATGTGTGTGTGTGTATGTGTGTGTGCATGTGAGTGTGTGTATGTGTGTGTGTATTACATGTGTAGCAACAGGCCTACATGATATCACAAAGCTCTTTGTGTTATGGGGCTGAGAGATAATGACTCATACAGGGAAATATGAGGAAGGGAGGTTCTGTGATTCTCCCAGGAATCTTGGAAGTGATTGATAGAAATTGTTTAGTAAACTCAACAAAAAAACAGGTAGCCAGTCAATAAATGGGGATGATGACTATGATGATTATAATAACATTGCTGCTGATAGAGAATTACAGTTGATCACCATGTGCAACAATTCTTCAAGAATCACCTCTGGAAGACTTTTCTGTAGTCCCTTTCCAGAGGTGCTGATTGCACTAGGAAATGTGGGGAGCAGGGATTTCACAACATGGGTTGATGGGCTTTGGAAATAGTACCCTTGAGGAAGACATGTAAAGAAACTAAAAGTGCCCACCAAAGTCCAGGGAGATTGGCTCAGTGGGGAAAATGCCTGCTATGCAAACGTTGAAGATGTAAGTTCAATTCCTCAGGACCAGGTTAAAAGGGCATACACCTACAATCCCAACTGAAGAGTAGAGAAAATAGGGTCTCTAGAGCTTGCTGGCCAGCTAGCCTAGCTGGATCAATGAGCTCAAAGTTCAGTGAGAGACCTTGTCATAAAACATAACCTGGAAGGCAGTTGAAAAAAGGGCCTGATGATGCCTCTCCCTCTCTCTCTCTCTCTCTCTCTCTCTCGAGAGAGAGAGAGAGAGAGAGAGAGAGAGAGAGAGACAGAGAGAGAGAGAGAGAGAGAGAGAGAGAGAGAGAGATGGATGGATATATAGATATATATCTTTTTCTCTCTTTCTTGCTGACACACACACACAGACACACACACACACAGACATGCACATACACAAAAGTACCCCGTCACCAAGTAGGTAAAATACAGGTAGATTTGAGTTTGCTTCAAAAAACTCTATAATACTTTAGTACAGACTAAATAAAGATCTCATACAGCAATCTGGATCAGAATATTGCCTGAAGGATGATAAAAGTTGTTCCTTTCATTTTGTAAGTTTGTGTAATTAAGCTAATGTTACAGTTTGCTGTTATGGGGTGGCAACATGACAAGAGTGCAGATTTTTTCCTGCACTTGTGGTTTGATAGGATGATGTGTGATTCTATTTTGTATTTTCAAATGTTCTTTTGAATTGTTGTGCTCACACTCCTCCATGCTTCCTCTTTCAAATCCTGATGTCTGAGTGGTTATAAATAAGCCAGAACATTGTGAGTGTGATTCAGTTCTATTCTCTTTTAATCCCAAATTAGTTTAGGAGTCAGTAACAATTTACGGAGACTTAACAAGAGAAGACAGGACCTGAATTCTGGAGGAAGGGAGGATTAGGAAGTTCTACTTTTCTATAAAACAAATTAACAGCACTATACACAAAGGGTTGTTTGTTAAACCGACTGTGGACTGATCTTGTAGTAAATCTTTGAAGTAAGACAATTCAGTGAAAGTGTAGAATGCTTAAGCAGAGTTTTCTTACATCTGAGAAGAAAGAGAAATCCTCAGGATGTCACATGGCTGGGAAGATATTCTTGGATCATCCTTTACTGGTGGCATCCTTTAATGCCAGTAAAGACTCAAGGACTGTTTGAGTGCCATAATGTTGACAGTGGTCATGGACTGAAGACACTGGAATTTAAACTGTTCTTTAGTAAACAGATCTAGAGTGACCCACCAGGCTATCATATTTAATATATACCAGCAGATCACTAAAATATTTTCAACCAAGAATGAAAGAGAACCTTGACTTTCCTTTTCCTGCCTTATGCATACAGTTGAAATGATGTTGAAGCTACCAATCTTCATTGATAACTTGGATCTAGAATCACCCAGGAGATAGCTGATGGACACCTAGGATGGGTCTGTCTGTGAGAACATTTACATAACAGAGTGAGAAAACCTACTCTAAATCTGTGCAGCACTATTCAGTGATTGGGAGGCCCTGGGTGGGGTAAAGAAGGAGAACGAAGAAAGCCAGCTCACTGCCTCTATTTTGTGTCTCCCGCATCTCCATCAACATCTGTGTCTTCTATGTTCCATCTGTAGTGAATGGGTTCTGCCACATTCTCCCAACATGAATTGCTTCCTAATAGCTTGCCCAGAAACATGGAATGAAGGGACTGTGGATGGAACCTTCCAAAACCTTGAGTTAAAATCAGTAATCCCTACCCCCAAGTTGTACCTGTCAGGTATTTATGAAAGTAACTATCATAGACAGATTCAGCATGCTAAGAAAGAATTTGGGGAAACTCATGTCTTAAAAGTAGACAAAATAGACTAATATCCTACTGTGCTTCCTCACTTGTATATCAAATAATGGCCTCTCACCACCACCCCCACAGCCCTGATGAGAAAATCTTGGAAATAAATGAGCTCTGTGTATGCACATGCTGGAAAGCTTCCACCCAGGGAGAAAGCATTCTGTGTTGAGGGGGAAGAGTGACCAATACACTTTCCCCTAGAAATATTAGAGCTGAGGAGAAGATGGCTTAAGTTGCAATGATTTGTGATCTGAAAATGAATATGTATTTTTATTTGCAGTATTCATTATTCAGAGCACAGCAAGTTTTGCCTAAAGCAATCCCTGTATCACATCATATGGATATGTTATATTGGATTCTGCAACACAAAAATTCTTGTAGAACTATTTCACAGATCCTAATCAGGACTTGGAAAGTGACCTTCTAGAGCACATTGATAGAATGGTTCCACCTCCATCTTTGCTCCTGGAGCCAGTTTTCAGTGTGTTCTTCCATACCTATGCTCTACTTAATGTATGGGGTCCAAATCTGAGAGAAGTTTCATAAAGCACCAATAACCTAAAGGAGGTAAATTTGCACCAGGATTGTGAAGGGAAAGAATGAGCATTGAATGATATTATCCATAGACTATAATTATATTTTATAATTAGCTGAATTGTCCCCATGTATTTGCAAATTAGTATGTATTGGATATGAAATTTCATCAAAAATGATCTCAAGCAATATCTATGATATTCTAGTTGTGGTGTTTGCCCTACCTCTACCTTTCCCTTGAGCTGAAACTACCTTGTTCTTAACCTCAGCTCAATAAACAGAACTTACAGTGTGCCTTGGGAGATTGTTTGGAGTAGAAGTAACTAACTTACCCAAGAGGAACAAAACTGAAAGCTGTCCAGAGACCAATACAGTGGCCATGTACAAAAGTTCAAATCTACTAACTAAGGGGCCATCTCCCTCCTGGACAGGAAATACAAACTTCAGGGAGCCTAGACAGTAGTAGTAGGTATGAGAGAGCATCAGAGACCCCAAAGCAACAGAGCAGCACACTAAAGATCTCCATTACCAAGTGGCCCGGAGCTTCTCTGGATTCTGAATGGGCACCTGTGTCTTCTTTTATTGGATTCTGATTTCCCTAAAGCTTATTGCTTACATTTTCATGGAGTTACTAAGCATGTCCTTAGAGTCTACACATTCTTAGTTTCCCATGTTTTGATAGCATTATACTAGACTTTAGAATGTTCCTTAACTGGAGTTTCTTATGCTTTTTTGGTCATTAGATAGGTATATGGGTTTGGAAAGAAGGTCTACATGGAAAAGGCCATTTTCATCAGATATTGCAAGGTCCCACCAAGAACTATAGGCACTAAGCTGGAGCCCTGGCTGGGGGGAACATGTGTAATTTTCTCTACAACCAAATGACATTTCTTTTCCTCTCCATCTTTACTACATGCTTGTAAAGAAACCATGCAGCCCACAAATAAGGCACAGAGAATCGTGTTCCACATCCTCAAGAACAGACCATGTAAGATATTTGGAATTCTTCTGAATGAGAGATTTGTCTACTATCCTTTGTTTCTTTATTTGTATAATTATTTATGTCAGGAATGACTAATTTTATATGTTTGCTTATTATTCAATATATACTTTGTGATTTACTGTCGTGCCCGCCTCGACCAGCAAGGATGACACAACACCGGGATTCTTCTTAATACAGTTTAATCAGACCCTTTGGTTAGTTGCATTGTCTCTCTCTCCCCCGGGCAAGCCTCTCCCAGCACCTAAGTAGGGCTGGGCTGCCAACCCCAGGCAGCCACATGGGCACTGTCCACAGGTTCACACATATGCCAGCAGCACACGAATCCAGCCATAGCCAAATAAGGAGCTGTTTACCATAAAGAGTGTTTGCCATCGGGAAGGCAGAGGGTAGAAGCCAGCGCCACCTTTAGGGTGTGGCTACACGCAGCTCTCTACAGTTTCCCCCTTTTTGTTTTACAGAGCAACAGGCAAGAGTAGAGGTCTGATCTCTGCTAAAATGGAACATGTACTAATGTTTGTCCAGGCGTCGTCCACCCAGAGAACACTAGACCCATCCGATACCCTTTTCACAGAGGTGGGAGTTAGGGTACCAACCCACATGCAATCAGACTTGCTCTGCTTGAGGTCAGCGTATCATAACCTCAAGTGCAGTGCGCAGGCCTCGCATCCTGTGCCTAAATATCTTTTAAAGTAGCCAACCAGGCTTGGGGGGACTGTCCTGCATCAATGGCCATAAAGGCTTGGACAATCATGGCCGCATGGCGACGCTGTGAGATCCTAATGCGACAAATGCACCAAAAGCATACTAGGGAGGTGAGCACCAGTAAGCCTACTAGGGCTCCTATTCCCGCCCACTCCTTCATGTGATCCATGGCTGTAGCAATCCAGGAAGACAATCCCTCCACCAGTCCGGTATCCACTTGGGTCGAATTCACCGTGACAATAGCCACTCTCAGCTGGTCCATCAGGTTATCAAACTCTCTGGTCCAATTGCCTAAAAGATAACTAGACAACTTTTTAGATAAATCTGTAGCAGAACAATTGGAAGCATCCAAATTCAAAAAATTCAGAGTAAATAATGCAAGAGAGAGTCTGTCCTTAGGGGTACGGCCATAGCCTATTCCCCCTTTTTGTTTTTGAAGCAACTCATTCAAGAAGTGATGAGCATGCTCCACAATGCCTTGACCTTGTGGATTATATGGTAGGCCATGTACAAGTTGTACATTCATCTGTTGACAGAAGGAAGCGAACTTCTGTCCAGTATATGTAGGACCATTGTTTGTTTTTAATGGTTGAGGCTTACCCCATGCTGCCCAAGCTTCTAAGAAATGAGCAATAACATGAGAGGCTTTTTCTCCTGCCATTGGGGTGGCATGAATGATTCCAGAACAGGTATCAACAGATACATGTACGTATTTGACATGTCCAAATTCAGAGATGTGTGTAACATCCATTTGCCATATTTTTAGGGGGAGCAAACCACGAGGGTTAACTCCTAATCTAGAAGGATGATGAAAAATGACACATTGGGGACAATCTAGTACCACCTTTCGTGCATCCACACATGAGATAGAAAACTTTTGTTGTAATGTCCTTGCATTAACATGAAATTTCTTGTGGAAAGCATGTGCTCATTGTATGGCAGAAGCCACAAACATCCATTCCTGTCTAGTACGTTGGTCCACTATATCATTGCCTTTAGCCAATGGACCTGGCAGACTGGTATGTGCGCGGATGTCTTGCACAAAAAAGGGATTTTTACGTTGCCGGATCAGTTTCTGTAATTGGCCAAACAATGAGCTAACCAGGCTAGAAGATTTGATGGGCCCTGCACATTCAAGGCTTTTCAAAGCATTAACAACATAACTAGAATCTGACACTAAATTAAATGCAAATGGACAAGCCTTGAAAAGTTCAAGAACTATTGAAAGCTCGACCTGTTGAGGTGCACCTGGCAAGAATTGATGCTTTACAGGTTCATTAGAATCTACCATATAAGCACCACAGCCTGTCTTAGGCCCATCTGTAAATATAACACTTGTTCCTGGAATGGGCTGCGAAGCAGTTACCTTAGGGAAAACTACAGGATGTTCTTTAAAGAAAGTTAATAGTGGATGTTTAGGATAATGGCAATCTATGTGTCCTGGATAGGTACAACACAGTATTGCCCAATCATCTATGGCAGCACATAATACCTTGACTTGAGTAGAATCATAAGGAACAACTAGCGTTTGTGGTGATGTCCCAAAATATTGTAAACATTGTTGAATACCCTGTTGCGCAAGTAATGCTACAGCAGTAGGATAATACTCAATTGATTTTGCAGGTGAGATTTTAGTATAAATCCATAACAAGGGTCCTTTTTGCCATAAAATTCCCGTAGGTTGTAACTGGGTAGGCAGAATGCACAGGGTAATATCATCATTATTTTGCACTCTTTGAAGAAAAGCTCTTTGTAGCCTATCCTCTAATTTTGTTAAGGCTTCTCGGGCTGCATTGGTTAATTGCCTTGGTGAATCCAAGGCTGCATCTCCAATTAGAATATCATATAATGGTTTTAATTCATAATTGGCCATTCCTAAACTTCCTCTTATCCAATTTATATCTCCTAATAATTTTTGAAAATCATTCAATGTGCAAAGATGATCCTTCCTTAACTCTACCTTTTGTGGCATGATATGATGATTAGTTATTTTAGAGCCAAGATAATTGACAACTTTGCTCTGTTGCACCTTCTCAGGGGCAACACAGAGTCCCTTTTGCTTTAGCAGTTCTACAAGTGAGCTATATGCTTCTTGAAGAATGTTCTCCTCTTTAGCTGCTAATAGTATATCATCCCTGCAATGTTTGTGAGGAAGCCTGTATAGGCCAACCTCGAGGCCAATCTTTGCTAGCTATGATACTGTGATCTGCTCCTGCGATCCGCTCCAGTATCCAAATCTAGGTCTCTTCCCAATTTCTCCCAGGAAGGCACTGTGAGGCTTCCTGAAATTGCAACCCAAGGAACAACTACATCACATTTTTGTAGAAACCGTGCTAGAGTGTGTTTTTTCATTTTCAATTTCTTGGAGAGAAGCAGCTCGTTAAGAGCCAGAAAAATTGGGTGCGAGAAGGAAGCACCCATGTTAGTATACTTTTTTTTTTTCTTTCCTCAATTTGAGAAGTTTCTCGGAGGTTTCTCAGAGCCTCTGCAGAACTGCTCCAGCCCTCCGGTTTCCCTGTTTGTTTTGTTTTACCTGTTGGTTTTGTTTTACTGGCTTGTTTTGTTATGTAAATTACCCGCCCGCTATAGTCGCAGAGCAGGTTTCCCTTGTTGACTTTGTTATTGTAATTACCCGTCCACTTTTATTCTGGCTCTAGAATTACCTGTCTGTTTTTGTCGCAGCTCTGCTATCCCGCTCTCCCTTCTACAGGTGAGCGTTACCCGCTTTTGTCGCGGATCCCCAGTTTTTTTTTCCTGAGGACTTACCTACCGGTACCGCCTGACTGTAAAAAGTTCTGAATCCGGAGAGAGACGTGGTAATTGTCCCCGTATGGGCCACCAATTGTTGTGCCCGCCTCGACCAGCAAGGATGACGCAACACCGGGGATTCTTCTTAATACAGTTTAATCAGACCCTTTGGTTAGTTGCATTGTCTCTCTCTCCCCCGGGCAAGCCTCTCCCAGCACCTAAGTAGGGCTGGGCTGCCAACACCAGGCAGCCACGTGGGCACTGTCCACAGGTTCACACATATGCCAGCAGCACACGAATCCAGCCATAGCCAAATAAGGAGCTGTTTACCATAAAGAGTGTTTGCCATCGGGAAGGCAGAGGGTAGAAGCCAGCGCCATCTTTAGGGTGCGGCTACACTCAGCTCTCTACAATTTACACTGTTCCAATATTGGTCAATATAAATTCTGATTGTTTCCTATGGTCTTATTGACATACCTTAGACTTGTGTGAATAAATCAACATACATGTATGCTTGTATTTTGAGTCCTTCTTAATTTTCCTGTGTTATCAGATGCTGATGGTTTACTGCATGTTCTCTTCCCCAATTCTAGAATGAGCACTTTCTCCAAGGAGTTCTAGCTTCTTTAACTGCAAAGTAGTATTAAAGACAAAGATTTGGGTACTAAGCATAACAATGGATTTTCAAATTTACATGAGCCTATTTATCCACATCTTTTTTCTTTTTTCTCCCTTAAGTCTATTTTATCTGAATTTGTCACTTGAGACCAAAATTTAATTAATAGAGATACAAAGATATAAAACAGATTTCAACTATCTTTGCAATTTCAATAAATAATAACTCCATCCAGATCCTCCTCTGCAGAACGAGGGCACAACTTGGGCATTAAATTTAGTCCCTGACTTTCTCTGCTCTCTTCTTCATTTCCCTCTGCTTTCTCAAACAACCCTCTATTTCATAAGTCTGCACTCTCCAGGCTTATATTTCCCTTTCCTCCTTTGGCTATATCAGTCTGAGCCCCTGTACCAGAGCTGTCTTGGAAATCTAGGCAAGCATGTCACAAAAGCAGATATCATATGCTTCTGCTCTAATATAAACAAGTGAAGCAGAGTTTCTGGGACATAATGCTCTTCAGTTCTCTAATGGTGACTCTTAAAAGGTCATATTCCAGAAAATGGGCAGGTGGCTCAGGGGAGGCAGAACTTACTGGGCATCAGGTAAAATGCTAGACATGGTGCCTATAATCCCAGTGCCAGGAACCAATTACAGGAGGCTTCCAGAGGCTTCCTGCCAGCCAGGTTAGCCTAAGCAACAAGCTCCAGGTTCATTGAGATACTCTGCCTTAAAAACACAGGTGAATAGCAACTGAGGAAGACACACAATTGTTGGCCTCTGGCCAGCACACTCACATATACAAAACCATGCATTCATACACACATGAGCATATATATACCTACATACCACCACCATGACCACCAACACCACAAAAAGCAATAATTTAAAAAGTAATACTCCAGATTCCCTAAAACTTAAAAACCTCTCACCAGTGGGAATTTCTTTCATGCCATCCTGTTTATTCCTTCATAGAATTTATTTGTAATTATATTTTTATTGTTATGACATGTTCATTGTCTGTATCCCTCTGTACACTGTGATCTCCATCAGAGATGGCCTTGCTTTGCACTGTACTACCAGTCTTGTTCAACATCATTAGCATATAATTCAAATTTGATAAATGTTTGCAGAATACATATATGAATGAATAAATGAAAAAACACATTAATGAATGGGTGATAGGCTAATCTTGAAAAACAAGACCTTCTCACAATCTTTGGTTCAGCAAGTCAAAAATAACCTAGTCATCTTATTTCAGAATATAAAAAAGTAATCTGGGGAGCACACATGCCATCAAAAGTCGGATACAGTGTCAGCAAGGTTTCTGGGGCAGGGCTCAGATCATCAGGCAGACAAGGAGCAGGGGGGGGTCTCTGTACTGAGAAGGCACTTGAGGCATCAAGCATCAGGTATAAAGTCCTAGAGCAGCTCTGAGGAAGGATAGGGGAAGAGCTGGAGCCTGTGAAGAAGGAGAGGCCTGGGGAGCACAGCAGGGGTAACATAAGATCTGGGCCACAGTCAACCATTTTGACAGATGAAGAGAACCTGAAGCAGAGGCAGGAAAGTAACTAGACAGAATCTTGGATGGTGGTGCTGGGTGCTGGGACCATCTCTCTGAATGAAGGACAGCAGAGAAGAGAGGTGAATGCTGCAGGGGGTGAGTCTGATGTTGTGAGAATAACTGAGTGCATGGCTGGAACATAGGGGTCTTTAAAGATTTTATTACACTTTATTTATGGGGGTGCTACACACTGCTAAAAAGTATGTGTGATCAGAGAAAAACTCTTGGAGGCTGGTTCTGGCCTTATATCCAGGGAATCAAGCTGAGATTGTCAGGCTTCTTGCCAAGCACCTAACCCTACCTCACCAGCCCTTGTGAAACAACTGTGCATAGCTCTCCCAGTTTGCATAGTAATATTATGTTAGGAGCTAAAACAACCATGGTGGAAATATTTATATCACAGGAGCTGGAAAGCACTTCAGGATTTTCACATTCCTTTCTTCCTAGAGTGGGCATCTAGCAAACCTGACACAGAATCAGTAAGATTCTGGAAAGCCACATTTCTGCTGTGTTTTCTGCCCACTGAATTTTGTCCATACAGTGGGTTGGTGCTGGAAGAAGCTCTGAGTGAGTGCAAGTTTATGCAAAAGAGGACCAGAATGAGATGTGCCCTTGGGATGAGGACACTGTCTGGCTTTAACTCACAGATTCTTTCTTTCTTTTTTTTTCTCTTTTCTTTTTTTGTTTTTTGAGACAGGGTTTCTTTGTGTATCTTTACGCCTTTCCTGGAACTCACTTTGTAGACCAGGCTGGCCTCGAACTCACAGAGATCCACTTGCCTCTGCCTCCCGAGTGCTGGGATTAAAGGTGTGTGCCACCACTTCCTGGCTTAACTATTATTAATAATTGCCTTTGTTCTGCAGAAATAGGGTAGGAGAGAGAGAGAGAGAGAGAGAGAGAGAGAGAGAGAGAGAGAATGAATGTGTATGGGGAGGTGGACAGAACATAGGAAGGAGCTTCTTTTTCACTCTTGAATTATATACCATATCCTCAAAACAACCAGCATCAGGGTATGGTAGCACACATCTCTAATCTCATCACTTTGGAATCTGAAACAGGAGAATGAATTTCAAATCTAGCCAGGGCTACAGACAACTACAACAAAAGCATAGGAGTCATTCAGACTATGATAAGTGAAGGAGTGCTTACACTCTGTAAAAAACAAAACAAACAAACAAAAACCCACCTTTGCTGCATGCCATAGAAAAATGCAATGGAATTCAACTACTATCACAAAAGCTACTACTTGGAAAAGTCAAGGAGCTCTCCAAAGGTCAAGTCATGGATTAAGAAGTTTTAGTGATATTTTAGCCTACACACACACACACACACACACACACACACACACACACACACACACACACACGTATATTAGCTGGTTCCTAAAATGATGTTCTTGTGTGCTTCCAAGAACTCCTAACAGTATATTTATCTAAAATGCCTATCAAACATCCAAGATCAAACAAAACAACACCTGTCTCCTAGGTCAGGTAGATAGCTTTATTCTTATTCAGTTTAGGGTATGACCCTCCTTTCTTATACAACCTTACTAATAGACTCCTAACTTCTTCCCTAACCACTTCTAGGAATGTAGACTAAGCACATAGATACCCCCTTTTGATTTCCTAACCAGTCATTAGCACTCAGTTGACCTCCTCTTTTACCACTCCCATTTGGGGTTGTAAAAGAAAGCCTGAGGGCTAAATGGGCCCTGCCCCCCAACTCTGTTCCTTTGGTATCTGTTGCCTTGCTTGCTGACCTTGATCAGGTGTCCTCCCTATGCTGATTCCCTGCTGGTTTCCTTCTTCCTAAAACAGCTTACCAGAGGTTCCTTGTTTGTATATTCTGCATTTGGTGTAAATAGCTAGGATGCAAGAATATAAAACATCTGTAGCGAACTTCTACCCTCCAGGGTTCTCCCACTGTGCTGTAAGCCTGCATTTAAGGCCTCCTCCCTCCTTTATAAAAGGCAGTTGGCATTCTACTGAGATGAATGACCCTGCTGTCTTGTCTCTATTTTTAACCCTCAGTCCCTCACTGGGACATGGTGAACAGGTGGTAGCACGGGCGCTACAAGTGGAGGTTCCACCAAGATCCAAGAAAGAAGAAACAAGCTGATGGACACCCGAATCTGGCCAGCATTTAAAAAGAAGGTAAGGGCAGGTGAATTTTTATGGGTGCAGCTAGTTCACAGTCGCTCCTAGAGGAGGAGTTCATTGGACTGCTGAGGCAATAGAGCACCACCATTAAGAACAGGACAGCTAGAGATTTCATGCAGATCCTCCAGCATGTTAGTCCCTACTTTCTGGTCTCTGGGGGATTTAATGTACCAGATTAAAGGGAAAGAAAGAAAATAAAAAAGGAAATCTTCCCAATAGAGAAGAGGGAAGGAAAGAAAATTTCCCATTAGAAACAGGATAAAATTTTAATCAAGAAAAAAGGATTTTCCTGGTAAGAAGGGGAAAAATATTAGAACTAGGCCTAAAGATTAGAAAACTTTTTGTCTGTTTGCTTAATTTTGGTTTAAATGTCTTTTTTTTAATTTTTTTTAACTCAGAGTGGGAATAATTCATATTTTAAGATCCCTTTGTGGAAAATGTTTTCTGTTTTTCCCTTATGGTGGGAATAACTCATTAGCAGTAGTCTCTTCATGGAAGAAAGAGGAAGTTTAAATGGGCCCAACTTCTGTGTTTAGTGATAGTGTCAAAGTTCAAGAACAATTAACAAAAGATGAAATTGTTCAGGCCCAGGGTGCCAGGTGGGAATGTGCAGTGAGAGTGTGCATGCACAGGGTACATGCCCAGCACAGCAGACAAAGGCTCAAGCAGCAGTTGGGCAGGCAGGCACTGGCACTAGAGCCTGAGCACCAGGCAAAGCCAAAGCCAAAGCTGCAGCATCAGCCCATGCCAGGCTGGTGCAGGCATCTGCAGGGGTAGGCTGCTTGTAGCAGTGGCACCTGAGCCCCCCCCCCCCCACTGCTTAGTGGTGATCTCCAGTCCCATATTCAGTTACTGGGACCCAGAGCACAGCAATGACTCCATGATGTCATGTCCTATTATGTTCTATATGGAGTGCCAAAATACATAAAGACTGATAATAATCCCACCTACAGCAGTACAGGGTTTTCAAAATTCTGCCAAGATTTTTCTATTGTTAATAAGACTGGTATTCCCTATAATCCTCACAGATAGGTTATAGTACAATGCTGCCATTGTACCTTAAAAACATATTTTGCTAAAGTATAAAGGGGGGAGCTAGGGGCTCATCTCTCCTCCCCACATTCTATTCTTTCCCTTGTTTTATATATTTTAATTTTTTTATTGGTGTATTCTGCTGGAATATCGACTGCAGATAAGCACTGGAGGGCTCCTGTTGCAACTCATCCTCTGGTGTGATGGAAGGATATTTCTACTGGCACTTGGAGGGGACCTAATCTGGTGTTGGTGTGGGCCTAGGGGTCTGTTTGTGTCTTTCCACAGGACAATGAAGTTCCTCTTTGGCTTCTCAAGTGCTGCGTGCACCCTGTGGCTGCTGCCAAATCCCAATATGGCAGAGACCTATTGGGCCTTAGTGAAAAACTCTCCCCTTCTGATGCCAATGGGGATTGAGAACCCAATACAGCCAGACTTGGCAAGCATTAATGTAAGTCTAGGAACTGTAGCTATGTGGTTGTAGTCTTCAGAAGGTAATGTATGGTAACTGCTTTTTCAAGAATGTCTGTGAATGTGTCACCCAGGCACCTTGGAGATTAGAGGGTAACCCAGACATTTGGTAGTGTAGTCACTGACCTCCATTTGTTAACAGTGCCATGCCAGCTGAGCCTTTTGATTTTTGCAGTCCTCTTCAATCTGGTGTAGTGCCTGCATTTTCAGGAATGGCTCTGTGCAACATTTATGGCCTCCTGAAATGTGTCTAGTCCCCTTTTTTGAAGATACCTTTAAATTTGTGAGCCTAAACTGTATCCATTATGTGACCATTATTTCTGCTCCTTCTGTGCTGTCTCTGTTTTTCTTTGTGGTTCTTAATTGTTCTTTTTCAGAGCTGCCAGCTTAAGTCACGCTGGGATCAAGAAAAATGGACCTTGGTGGTTCATGTTCCTAGAGTTGTGTCCCTGCCAGTGGACCATGGTAGTAAGACACAGATGGTGCCTCACATGATCCAAAAGATAATTTGACTTCACTGCAGCTATTGTTGCTACTACAGTGGTAGCAGCCATCATTGCTACTGTTTCTGAGATTGCTATTTCACAGTTGGTTACTACAGCTGGTGCAATTGAGACCATGGCAGCAAAAGTAGCTACCACAGTTAATTATGATAAATTTCATTCAGCAGTAATATACATTTCAATTGGCTTTGAAAGTTATAAAATTGATAAAACTCAAGTTGCACTTACTTTTGGGATACCATCTTACAAGGACTCCAATTTACTGTAAGGCTCATTAAGGAAAGGAATGGCTCAATTGCCCTTAGCCTACTGGCTATGGGTGGGTTAGGACTTCTGTTGGTCTTTTCTGTGTCAAACGCACAAATTGCAAGCCCAGTGCCACTTTGAGATCTTTGGCAGCAGATCATACATGGTTAAGCCTGTATGATAATGAGTATTCAGTGACAGGTAATTCCTGGAGAGCACTCTCAGACCTAAGACAGAGAGCCTGTGTGGCCTGCGCAGGTCTCTCCACAACAGGTAAGGTGATGTGCTGACGTCCATGTAACCTAAGACAGAAGCTCATTTTTCTTTTTAGTAAGGGGGAATCTGTTGGGCACTGTCCCCCATTCCTTTGGTAGCTCTTGCCTTGCTTGCTGATCTTGATCAGGTGTCCTCCCTATGCTGGTTCCCTGTCAGTTTCCTTCCTTCTAAAATAGCTTACCAGATGTTCATTGTTTGTGCATTCTGCATTTGGTGTAAACATCTAGGATGCAAGAATGTAAAAATCTGTAGTGAACTTCTGCCCTCTGGGGTTCTCCCACTGTGCTGTTAGCCTGTATTTAAAGCCTCTTCCCTCCTTCAATAAATGGCATTCAGCATTCTACTGAGACAAATGACCTGCTATCTTGCCTCTGTTTTTAATCCTCAGCCCCTCACTCAGACATGGTGAATGGGTAGTAGCATGGGCACGACAGAGGGCCACTGCCTGAGGAAAATTCTTACCTGCCTTTGTGACCCCATAAGAATCCAAGCCTGGTGACCTTGCTCTGTAAGAGGATTGCTATTTCTTGAGTTTATAACTGGATTCCTGAGAGGCTTAGGGAGAACTGAGAGGTAGAAGGAGAGAGAGGAGGATTTTTGAGAAGAAAACTTGAAGATGAGACAGAGAAGAGACAAAGAGAACAGAAGAATTAGATGGGTAAGAACTGGAGAGGAACAAATTAAATGGGAAGAACCAGATTTAAGGGTTAAAATAGAGTACCAGTGGAACAAGATGAAAGATGAGGAAGAGCCAGATGGGGAAGAACAAGATGAGAAAGAAGGAGATGAGAGAGGAGCTGATATGGGAAAGAACTAGATGGATGAGAACCTAGATGGGGCAGAACTAAGATGACAGAATTAAGATACAACCTAGAGGGGACAGCAGATAAATGTAGATAGAAATCAGGCAAGAAAAAGGCTAAAAATGAGAGTAGGATAGAAGCTGTGTAGAGAGAATTGACACAGAATAATAAAGTATGGACTAAAGAGTTTTGTGTACATAGATTCATTTCTTTTCATCATGATTAAATTACCAGCTGCCTGTAGATTCTTCTTGGACCTTGGGGAGGTCTAGTGAGGGACTGGACCCTTCTACTGCCTTATACACCCTGATCAAAATGAACTTAGAGGAGGAAGGATTATTTCAGCTTACAGGTCACAGTCCATCACTGATGGGAGTCAGGTCAGAAAGTTGAAAGCAGATACCACAGAGGAATGCTGCTTGCTGGATTTCTTATAGGCTCATGTTCCTCTGGCTTTATACAGCCCAGGACTACTTGGCCAGAGAATAGTGCTTCTGGCAATGAGCTGAGCCCTCCTCTACCAACTAACAATCAAGACAATCCCTTACAGGCATGGCCACAGACCAATTTGATATGGGCAATCCCTCAACTAAGACTCCCTTCTAAGTGGAGGTTAGGTTGTATCAAGTTGACAGATAAAGCTAACTATGACACTCTACTCCTTGAAAACTTGATGCACAAATATATCATGTTAAACCATCACTTTTAAATTCTTTGTCTATAGGATCTCATGTTAATGTTATAAAATAAAAGAGTACAATTTTAAAAGTCTCACAGTCTTTAAAATTTTCCAGTGCTCTAAAAGTTCAAAGTCTCTGGGCTAGAGAGATGGCTCAGCCATTAAAGGCTAGGCTCACAACCAAAAAAAGTTCAAAGTCTCTCTTAAAATCCAGAGAACTATGGGTTCCTATATAATTAAAAACCAGTTTCATACTTTCTTATTCCAGAGGGAAACAACTGGGGCACTAAAATAATTAGACGCAAGTAAACCCAAAATCCATCAGTGGAAATCCAAATCCTGTAGGTGAATGTCTAAAATCTAGGGTTCACTCATGGTCTTCAGGGCCTCAAAGGGTTGAGCAGGCCACTCATCTGACTCTGCCATCCAGAGCACACATAGCTTATCCTGTAGGTTTACACTGTCCCCACTGTCTTTGGCAAATATTCCATGATCTTGGCCTTTCCAACATCCTGGGTTTTCCACTACAACTGAGACTTTATTCTCACCAATGGCTTCATAGGGCTCTCTGCAGGGGCTCCAACCCAGCCACAGGTGCCAAGCCTCAGTTCTCTCCATGAGCCTTTTGTGCCTTCAAATCCTATACCACCTCTATGGCTCTGACATACTATTTTCCAAGTCCTGCTGTGAGGCTCAAATGAACCCAGCCCTCATTGGCCAGCATGTGTGGTTATGTGCTAACTCTGACAAACACTTTCCTGATGTCTCAGTGGAGCATGAAAGATTTCAGTTCACTAGTGCTGATCTCTTGCTAATTGCAGTTGATTTTTGTTCAGGCTCAGCTGAGCAGGACACATACATTCTTTGTCCAAATTATCATAAAAAAACAGCCTAGGAGAGTCTTGCTGCCCTCTGAAATTTTGCAAGCCAGGACCCCATTTTCTGTACTTCTCTCAGCATTCTTCTCTATCAAGCTCCCACAGAATGCCCTACTAAATTCTAAATATACAACAGCATTCTAACCCACCTTTCCAAGGACTTCTACAAACTTTCAATAGAATAGTCAAACGCGTAATAGTCTTTTTTAATTAATTAATTTATTTTTCTATTATCAGCTTGATACAGTATAAATTGCTATCCTAATAGTGAAATGTTTAATTGAGGCTTGCCCAGTGATTGAGTAAACCCAAAACTTATTATAAGCCACAGTCATCCTAGGGTCCTCCCTGCTATATAGCCTCCCTGGTTCTGTGGGTTGCAGTCTGATTGTTCTTTGCTTTATATCTAGAATCACATGGTCGGTCCATCACAGCAACACCTACTTACCTGGTATCAATTTCTGCCCTAGTTCCTTTCTGTGGCTGTGATAAGATGTATAACCAGAAACAAGTTGGGGAAGAAAAGGATCTGGCTTATACTTCAAGGTCACAATCCATCATTGAGGGAAGTCAGGAGAGGAACTAACACAGCAACCTGAAAGCAGAAGTCATGAAGCTGCTTGCTGACTTTCTGTCAAGCTCACATTCAGCTAGTTTTCTTATACAGACCACTTAGCCCAGGGAATGGTACTGCCCACAGGGAGGTAGGCCCTCATATATCAATTAATTAGATAATGCCTCATAGACATGCCCACAGGCCAATCTGATCTAGTCAATCTCTCAGATAAGAATCACTTCTCAATCCCTCCACTGGTAGTCATGTCTGGTCACAGGAGGTAGCCAGTATCTACTATTGCTAGAAGTCTTAGCTGGGGTCATCCTTGTAGATTCCTGGGGATTTCCCTTGCACCAGGTTTCTACCTGTCCTTGAAATGCTCCTGACATTTCAGTCATTGCTTTTAGTACTCTTCCCTTCCCCTCATCCTGAACCCTCATGTTCCTATTCCCACCCACCCCCTGTCTACCCACCCACATAACCTTTGACCTACAGTCTGTCCTGCCTATAGGATGTGCTGGGGTAAGGGTGGCATAGGGATTGTGGGGTGGCCAATGAATGACTGGTACTTTCTAAGACACATGCTATGAGATTGAACCCACCCCTGAGTGTCAGGATTCAGAGACTGGATGGTTCAGAGAACTAGGTTAGAACCAAACACAACTGGAAAAAAAGTCAATGTAATGATGCCTAATGATATTCTGCTATAGTCAGAGATTGGTTCCTAGCCTAGTTGTCATCAGAGAGGCTTCATCCAGTAAATGATAGAAACAGATGCAGAGATCCACAGTCAAACATTAAGCCCATCTCAGGTAATCCTGCTGAAGAGAGGGAGAAATGAGTGTAGGAGCCAGAGGTGTCAAGGACATCACAAGAAAACCCTCAGAATCAATGAACCTGGGCACTTAGAGGCTCACTTAGGGGCTGAACCAACAACCAGGGATCCTCATGGGAATGACCCAGGCCATCTACACAAATTTAACAATTGTGTAGCTTTCTCTTCTTGTGAAACTCCTAATAGTGGGAGCAGGGTCTGTCTTTGTTTGGCTGACTTTGGGGAACCTATTCCTTATACTTTAATACAAGGGGAGGTGCTTAGTATTACTGCAACTTGATATATCATGTTTTGTTGATATTCATGGAAGGCCTGCCCTTTTCTGAACAGAAAAGGATAGATAGTGGATTGGGGAGGGGGGCAGGGGATAGGTAGGTGGAGGGAACGGGAGGAGAGAAGGGAGGGGAAAGTATGGTCAGGATATAAAATAAATTAATTAATTTAATTTAAAGAAAAAAGACTCACTTCTCAGGTGACACTAGGCTGTGTGAAGTTGACAGATAATGCCAACTGGGGTATATTCCAAATACTAATTACTAGTAGTATTTATACTTCATTTTACAGAGCTTTAGCGATTGAGCAACTTACCTAGTATCTATGTGTTATAACAAGGTACCTATGGTTGGATAACTCACAAAAATCTTTTTAAAGTCTTATTATTTGATTTTTAAATTTATTAATTTTTTAAATTTTATCATTTGATTAATGATTCTGCTGTTTAGAATATGCAACAGCATAACTCCAGCATCCTGGAAAGGGTACTCTGAGTACAGAGAGACAGAAAAGGATGGGACATGTGCAGAGAGCTGAGGCATGAGTGCTTTCAACTGATGCTTGCAAGACAGCATTAATTTATTCATGAGAGTGGGTCCCCTTAATCTAACCACCTTCCAGTAGGCCCTACTTCTTGAAGTTTATACCACTGCCATACTAGGAAAAAAGACTTTAACACATGAGACATCTGGGGACAAATCAAACCCAATAACCTTTCTCATGAGTCACAGAGCCATGTTAGAAAAGAGAATTTGACCCTATTTTATGTGGTCTAGCAGGCTGCATTCTTAGCTACTACTCAAATGAAAGAAAGTGTAATTCTCTGTGAAGACATTTGAGAGCTTATTATTGGCATAGAAACATCACCAGCCTATTGGAGAACTCCATGTCTTGAAGAAACAACACACATGAATATATAGGCTAAATAAATAACAAGATGAGACCTTAGTTGCAGGTTGCCAAGCAAAGCTGATGTGAGCATAGCAACACTAGGATGTCTTTCACTCTGCATTTCTGATACTTAGTGTAGAGCAGTGGTTCTCAACCTGTGGGTCATGACACCTTTGGGTGTCAAACTATCCTTTCACAGGGGTCACATATCAAGTATCCTACATATCAGATGTTTACATTACAATTCATAACTATAGCAAAATTACAGTTATGAAGTAGTAATAAAAATAGTTTTGTGGTTGGGATTATTAAGAACTGTAGGAAGGTTGAAAATCACTGGTATAAAGCCTGGCTACATACACATCCACTCTGGGAACAGCCTGAATTTGTATCTGGAAGATAGATATGGACATGTCTGAGCTTTTGCTTTTTTACACTGAGGAACCATGGTCTGAGTTACAAATAGAAAACCTACCGTAAAAGTCTAATATTTTAAGTACATTTATAATTCTGTGTTGAACTCCATTCAGACTGTCTTTGAGTACCTTCAGCACATAGGCCATGGGTTAGAGAAGCCTGCCACAGCATGGTAGTTTTTATAAGCAGTTCTTGAAAGGAGGAGAGCCACTGAGCCAAAGCATGCTGACCAAGCTGTCTGTATAAGGAACATAAATGCAGCAGGTGGGTTCATTTAGAGCAAATAATCACCTTCTATGCTCCCTTTTCAGAGCCATGCAAGGAGAATTGTTGCCCAAAGCCCTTTTCTTCAGCTCCAAAGTCCATATTTTTTGCAATAATTTCATTAGCAGTAGGTTGTAAATCTGATGACTAACAAGCCATTGATGGAGTCCAGAGGGTTACAACCTAAGCTTGTGCACAGGAGAACAAAAGAGAAGAGAGAATGAGTGGATATGTTAAAACATTGAGCCCTTGGTCAGAAGAAGACAAGGACTAGCAGAATGCTAAAAATGGCCTTGGTCACTTGAGAACAGGTCTTCCTTCCCACCACCACTCCCCACCCCCCGATCCAGCTCAGATCCATCCTTTACTCCTTTCTCTTGGTATTTCCTATGTGAGTGGGAAACAAGTTGACTATACTATGTGTGAAACTGATCTTGCAGTCAGTCTTTCCTACCATTTTCCATTGGTTTACACTGAAATAAAACCATAACCCTATGTCCAGAATGTTGGCATGAAAAGTGCCTTAGATATCACTAGTGTATATTGGGGTCATAATCCACTAGATAAAATATGTGTCTTGTAAGAATGAGGACCTTAGTACAATGCCCTAGAACCCAAGTTAAAAAACCCAGACATGTTGTCACACACTTCTAATCCCTGGGGAAATGGAGACCAGCAAATCCCTAGAGCACATTGATCAAGCCAACCTAGCCCATGGGTAGGAACCAGACCAATGAGAGATCTTTTCTCATAAAGAAAAAACAACAAATGTTTGTGGAACAACAGATAACCGTGTCCTCTACCTTCACACATGTTCACAAATACACCTGTACATACACATGAACATATACACACACACAGAAAAATCACATACACATAAGGAGCAATTGCTAATGTGGGTATAACATTATTTTTTCTCCTTTTTTATTTATTATATTTGTGTTTTAATTTTACACATCAGCCATGTGTTCCCCTGTCCTTCCCCCTCCCGGACCCACCCCCACCTTTCCCCAGCCCCTTCACTACATTCCCATCTCCTCCAGGGCCAAGACTCCCCTGGGGATTCAATTAAACCTGGTGGATTCAGTACAGGCAAGTCCAGTCCCCTCCTTCCAGGCTGAGCAAAGTGTCCCTGTGTAAGCCCAAGGGTTTTTTTTTATTTATTTGTTTGTTTGTTTTTTGGTTTTTGGAGACAAGGTTTCTGTGTAGCTTTGTGCCTTTCCTGGATCTCGCTCTGTAGACCAGGCTGGCCTCAAACTCACAGAGATCTGCCTGCCTCTGCCTCCAGAGTGCTGGGATTAAAGGCATGTGCCACCACTGCCCAGCCGAGGCCACCACTACCTGGCCAGGTATAACGTTATAAAAATACCGTATAAGACCTAACAGGTAAGGAACACCACTAAGAAGACAGACTGAATAGGGCACTTGGAGCCATTGCTAGGCCTCTCCAGGCACAGGTTTCTTATGTTCAAAGGTATGATCCAGGATCTTTCTTATAAGTAAGTAACAGAAAGTAATTACCATGACCCAAAGTGAAAAGAGACTGAGCAGAAGAATATTGGAATGTCAAGGAACTCAAAGGATCAGACTCTAGGAACAGGAAGGAACCATAGTCAAGGTACTGTGACCTATGGGGACCTACTTCTCTGCACTACCATGCTTACCAGCTGCAGCATTCACACTGCATTGGACTTCTCCAGATGCTTGAGACAATGTGGTATCAGATTCCTCACACAGCAGGACTCAGAACCTGGAGAGTCCATCAGGGTCAAATGTGCAATGGAGAGATGACCCCCCCCTTCAGTAGTCATAGAAGAACTGGGGAGTGACAGGAAGTAATAGGATGGATAGATGGATGATGGCAGCCAAAATGCCAGCAAGTGATGCAGCTTTGGGACTCTTCCCAAATGACCCCAGACTATTTGTCAGGGATATTTGATCACTTGAATCAGACAGTTTTAATTATACATGTCTCCCAAGCTTCCAGCAGCATAAAGGTAATTTCTGGCAAGCACTATCTGAAGTCCACCATAGACCTCCCACCACCATCCTCACCCCTGAAGGAGTGTCTACAATAGTACCTAAGATATCTTCTTCACTATGGCAATGGCTGTTCTGACCACTGTTATATTGGATCCTTCTTATGGCATCCTTGAGTGATCCCTCCCAGAGGCACCCTAGTCTTATCTGTCATTCAAGAAACTGCTCAGCTCTTCCCTTTCCAAGAGATCCTTCATTTGATATCTAATAACATTTTCTCTTAGAGTTGGTTCTTAGCCCACAGAAGGTACTCACCATATATAGGTGAATAATGAATACACTGAGTCTCTACACATCCTTCCAGGTCTAGTTTAACTGCCATGAACTCCAGAAAACTTCCTGACCTTCCAGGCAGAATTATCCCCTCTTCTTCAAGTTCCCACAGCATTGGCAAAATACCTAGAGTCAGCTAATGAACCTCAGCTCCTCAATAGACTACAAGTTTCCCTCTAATGATAATCACTCGAGAAATTGGACATCAAAATGTCCAACAGTCCAATTAAGAAATGGGCTATAGAACTAAACAGAGAATTTTCAACAAAGGAAGTTCAAATGGCTGAAAGACATTTAAAGAATTGCTCAACATCCCTAATTATCCAGGAAATGCAAATCAAAATTACTCTGAGATACCACCTTACACCTCTCAGAATGGCTAAGACAAAAACACAGAAGACAGCTTATGCTGGAGAGGATGTGGAGCAAGGGGAACTCTCTTCCAATGCTGGTGGGAGTACAAGCTTGTACAGCCTCTTTGAAAATCTATATGGCCCTTCCTTAGAAAACTGGGAGTCCATCTCCCCCAAGACCCAGCTGTAGCACTCTTGGGCATATACCCAAGGAATGCTCAATCATACCACAAGGGCATTTGCTCAGCTATGTTTGTATCAGCATTGTTTGTAATAGCCAGAACCTGGAAAAAACCTAGATGCCCTTAAACTGAAGAATGGATAAAGAAAATATGGTATCTATACACTCTGCAGAGAAAAACAATGACATCATGAGGTTTGCGGCAAATGGATGGATCTAGAAAAAATCATCCTGACTGAGGTAACACAGACTCAGAAGGATGAACATGGCATGTACTCACTCATAGGAGGATACTAGATGTAAAACAAAGATGACTAGACTGCTACACAACTCCAGGGAGGCTACCTAGAAAACAGGATGTAGGAAAGGCACAGGGATCGCCCAATGACAGAGAAATGGATGAGATCTACATGAACAACCTGGATGACAGTGGGAGAAGTTTCGAGGGAAAGAAAGCTTAGGGGATCAGGAGATCCCAGCTGGATCAAGAACAGAAAGGGAGAACAAGGAATAACAGACCATGATAAATGATGACATGAGAACAGGAATAGGCAGAGTGCTAGAGAGGTCCCCAGAAATACACAATGATACATCCTCTGTAGACTGCTGGCAATGGTTGAGAGAAAGCCTGGTCTGATCTAGTCTAGTGATCAGATGGCCAAACACCCTAACTTTCATGCTGGAACTTTCATCCAATAACTGATGGAAGTGGATGCAGAGATCTTCGGCCAAGCCCCAGGTGGAGCTCCAGGAGTCCTATGGTTGAGAAAGAGGAGGGACTATGAGAGTGTGAATTGTTGAGACCAAGATTGGAAAAAGCACAGGGACAAATAGCCAGACAAATGGAAGCACATGAATTATGAACCAAGGGCTGTGGAGTTCCCAGCTGGAGCAGGCCCTCTGGATAAGTGAGACCATTGAATGGCTTGAACTGTTTGGGAGGCACCCAGGCAGTGGGACCCAGACCTATCCTTGGTGCATGAGCTGGCTGTTTGGAACCTTGGGCTTACACAGGGACACTTTGCTCAGCCTAGAGGGAGGGGACTGGTGCCGCCTGTACTGAATCAACCAGGTTTAAATGAATCCCCAGGGGAGTCTTGGCCCTGGAGGAGATTGGAATGGAGGGGAGGGGCTTGGAGGATGATGGGGTGGGAGCAGGAGGGGGGAGGACAGGGGAACCCATGGCTGATGTGTAGGATTAAAACACAAATATAATAAATTTTAAAAATAGTGAACAAACAAAATGAAAATCACCTCTTACAAATCTACATTCACTTTTATCTAGAATTTATTATCTTTGGTGTTCAATGCAGTAGGCTTTATGTTCATGCAGTTATTTAAGTTAAAATGTAATAAATAAAAATTAGATTAAATAAATGATTAATTTCTTCAGTTACTTTATCACATGCTTAAGTTCTTAATAGTCACTTGGAACTATTGACTATCACATTAGACAGTGCAAATGTATACTGCACAGGGCATTCTATTAGACAACACTATTAGTCACTCACTATATAACAGAGATAGGAACTTGTGACTTTACTATGCATTTATTACTTATTGTGATAAGGGTATTTTGTGTATCATTTCAATTAATTCTAAGAACCACACAATGAAGCAGAAAACATTGTTCCTATTTTATAAACGAGGAAACTGGGGCCTAGAAAGGGTAAGGTCATAAGACTTATAGAATCATATTTTACTATCCTCAAACACAAGCCTCATTCTGGCTATGGAATGTCCTTTCTGTTCAAAGTCTTGCATAAATAAAACAGATAGCAAGTTTTCTGGTTAAATCCTAATGTGAGTTTTGCCACCTTGGAAGAACTTCAATGTGGGAGGTAACTACAGTGATTCTGAAAGTTATTGTGAAAACTGAGTATGCATAAGGGCCTGTATAGTTCACAGAATAGTTGGTATCCAACGAATCTCAGCCCTTTTCTTCTCAGTATTTTAAACTCTAGGTCATCAGAAACTTTTGAGTTGAGTTGGAAGTAACTAAGAAATCCATTACAAACATTCCTCTAACTGGTTCTGATTCCAAGATGCACCCTTAGTCCCCATCAATATTGTTCTAATGTGCCTATTACAAGTCTTTGATTTAGTGCCCACACAATTTGTGTCATAGCAGTAATGCAAGATGACAGAAGGTGGAAGCCAGAAGTGCCTGCTAAGGAAATAAGTTCTTCCAGAAAGGAAGGAATTATCTCCATCAATATGAACAGAGGCAATTATAGAGTTTAAGAGGAAGCATTCAAGCTCTTGCCCCACTAGGGGTTCAAGGCCACACCACTTCTCTAATGGTTGAGTCCCCAGTATAGCTTTGAAGGAAACAAATCTGATTCTTATTGACTTGAGGACAGCTTGTGGCAATTAATAAATGACACAGTTCAGGCAGGCTATTACCTTACTGCCTGGAAGGTCAGGTCTAAGAAGGAGTCAAATCACATGAAACCAAGAAAGAAAAGACCTGCAGGTAAGTGGGTAAAAAGGAAAGGTTTGGTTTCCAAAGTCAAAGCACTGGCAACAAAACCATCTTTCTAGGTTTTTGCACTGCTTTCCCCTTTGCATGGTTTGTTCTAACTATGGGCCTTTTGCTTCAAATATCTTGAGAAATATTCTCTGATCTGATAGAATTACAGCACCAAATAATGCCAAAGCTGGCCATGCTTGATGGTCAGCAGTAGGGAAGGACTTGCAGTTTACCTGACCAGTGGGCCCAGATTTGTTTCTAGAATTGCCTGTTTATGTGTGTTGGCTTCATCTTTAGGCAGGCAGGTAGAAGGCTGTGATGATGTAGGGCTCACACATGCATGGTCTGTGGGACATAAGAGTATTGCTCTGGCTACTCAGACCCTCCCCTGTTCCACTGCAGACTTGTTCCTATAGCTTCCCCTGGTGACACAACAGGTGAGCTTGATGCCAGCTCATCTGTTCTTTCATCAACATGACTTTAGCAGCTGTGATCAAGCCTAGTAGAGATATAATTGCATCTTAACACTGGTGTCCTTGCACTTCTGTCATCCCCCCGCCCCGAAATATGCCTTACCCAGTCTCTCGGTTTTGAGAAGGGATGGAAAATTTGTGTATGACCAAAGATAAGTCAATGAAAACCCTTGACTTATTTTTGAACCCTCACAAGACTGGGAGAACTAAGCAGCCCCAGCTAGTATCGCCCAGGTGAGCTAACATAATGCTTCTCAATGCAGGCTGCCAAGATTTCATGGAACTGTAACCATGCAGAATTTAAGTGGCATTGCTGACATCTAGGAATGTGCAGTGACAGCAACAGCTAGTTCAGAAGACAGAATCTCTTCTGAAATTTCTCCATCAGACCAAGGAAAGGTTGTCTCACAAGCCCCAAGAAAGCTCCTCCTCATCTCCTTTGCCCAAGCTAGGCAACAACCAATGACTGGCAAGGACATTGGACTTATTCTTAGAAAAATGGTGCAAAGAGAGTCATGTGGTGTAGTAATGGATTGAATAGGAATGTCCCTCACAGGCTCATATATTTGAATCCTTGGTCATTAGGGATGGCTCTATTTGACAGGGATTGGGAGATCTGACATTGTTGGACAAAGTGTGTCACTGTGGGTTTGGGAATTGGGATTTCCGATGCTCAAGCCAGGTCCAGTATCCCTTTCTTCTTGTTGCCTACTGAACAAGATATAGAACTCTGTTACCTTTTAGTACCACATCTGCCTACATGCCACCATGCTTCCCACCATTACAATAATAGACTAAGCCTCTGAACTATAAGGCAATTAAATGTTTTCCTTTATAAGAGTTGCCATGGCCATAGTGTCTCTTCACATCAATAGAACTTTGACTAAGACATGTGGATAAGCTTAGTATCAAGTTATCTGCTGTGACACAGTAGGAGATAACATGGCCAACATTACCAGAATAAGAAAGTATATTCCTCCCTGGATATCCTGAGGAGGGGATAAATATTCCAAGTAATACTTGAATTTACAACAGTATAATGCATGCATGTGAGACCCAGTACCACAACATTTCCTTCCTTACAACGTAAAGATAAAGCAAGTACTGCAGAGAAAATGGGCATCTGGGAATGGGATGGTGTCTCATCCCTAGATCCCATATAAAATAATTTTGGTGTGATAATGTGTACTCATGATTCCAGTATTAGGGTAGGAGTGGAAAGAGTAAAATACCTGGGGTGGTGGTCAGTGAGCTGAGACTACTTGGTAAATTCTATGCTGAAGAAGAAACTTGTCTCAAAAAAGAAGATAGAGAGACAGCACCTGAACATTGACCTCTGGTCTTCGCATGCTCACACATATGTACCTTCATGCAGCCAAATATGACAACATGCAGAAACTCTGTGTCTAACCTCTGTTTCTCTGTCTCTGTCTCTCTGTCCCCATCTGTCTCTCTCTCTGTCTCTCTCTGTCTCTCTTTCTGTCTCTGTCTGTCTGTCTGTCTAACACACACACACACACACACACACACACACACACACACACACACACAAATGCACACCTGAACAAAGCCCTTTCCTAAAGTTGGGGAATTGTGAAACAGCTATGCCTATGATTAGCTGACAAATTAATGATTTATTTAAAAGGGAAATGGGTATTAAGAGGGCATTCTCTTCTGCCCTTAACATTCTCTGGGCTCAATTCAAGTCCTGACTCATTTGTGAAAACTGCCAGAGCTCTCTAGCCTCTGCTTGATCAGACCTGTGAATTCCTAACTGGACTGTCCCCTTGCTACAGTTGTAAAGTGTTTCAGGATACTTCTCAGAATCAACACCAAAATTAGGGAGTTTTCATTTTAATGCAGGTGTAATACTGTGGTTGAAATCTTGGGCTATGTCATGACTCCTATATCTAACTCTTAGGTCTATAGTTTATTACCTCTATGACTTAAGGAACACTCATTACCTTCTGTTTAGCCTTAGTTTCTAACCTGAGAGCCAATGGAAACACTATAATGATTTAACACATTAGTTACTAAATATTAGCTTCACTTTTGTTGTTTCTTATCAGAATAATTATTTACCCAATGGTATTCTAAATTTAGAGAGTACTAAAATTAAAGATATTGTCAAAGCAATATCCTCTAGGAGACAAGTAAACACATATTCTTTTAAGAAAGCAAACTAGAGTGCTTGGGTGAGTCATTAGAGATTGATGTCCTGGGCTGTCATCTTACACCATCTCGTCTTAAAGATCTGTGAGATCTTTATTTAGTTAGACTACTTTCAGTGGCTGAGAGTCAAAATTTTCTATTTCTATATGCATTGCAGGCACGCACACACACACACAGACATGCACGCACGCATGCACGCATGCACACACACACACGTTTCCTGAGAGAACACATTTCCTGAAGCATGAACCAGCTTTGTAATTTGGACAGGGGTAAGTAGCTGATAAAATCAGAGATCTTGTTAAGGGGAAATGGATGTTAAAATGGAAATATCTTCTACCTTCACTACTCCTTGGGTTCAATCAAAATCCAAATTCATCTATGAAAGCTATCAGATCCCTCTAGGCATCCTGCTGGCTACCTCTGTGTAGTTCTCAGTTTCTATAGCAAAGCATTCCAGATTGGATGATTCTTCTTCTTCTTCTTCATCTTTTAACCCCCCCCCCTGTGTATAAGTGTGTGTGTGTGTGTGTGTGTGTGTGTGTGTGTGTGCACGTGTACATGGTATGCCATGAGTGTCATAGTCAGAGATCAACCTTGAATGGCTGTCCTTTCCTTCCACTTTGTTTGAGAAAGGATCTCTTGTTCACCAATGCAAACATCAAGCTGGATGATGAGTTTGTAGGGATTTTCTCTCTTATCTCCTTCTCCTACCTTTCTGTAAGAACATCACAGATGTGTACTATTGTGTCCAGCTTTATGTAGGTTCTGGGTCTCTAAACTCAGGTTCTCAAGTTTGCATGGTAAGTGCTTTACCCACTGAGCCATTTTCCCATCTCCACAGAGAGAGTCCTTAACAGAAAGCTTTCTCTGTTCTGCAGGACAGATATACAAGACCAAGGTTCTTACAGGTTTGATTTGGGTGGAACATCTGAGCATGTTCCTAGACAACTGTCATCTCAGAGTTTGTGTTGAGAGCCCTACGGCCCCTCTTCTTTTTTTAAAGATTTATTTATTAATTTTATGTATATAGGTGTTTTGTTTACCTGTATGTCTACACACCAGAATGGGGCAGTGGATCCCATGGTACTGCAGTTATAGGCAGTGGTGAGCGGCCATGTGAGTGCTAGGAGTTGAACCCAGGTCCTCTGGAAGAACAGCTAGAGCTCTTAACCACTGAGCCATCTCTCCCGCTTCACTGTCCCTCTTCTTATGAGAATACATCCTATCAGATGAAGTTCAGACTCTCATTTTACCTTAATATTCTCTACAATCCATTTCTGGTATGGAGCCACATTGAGCAGTGTGGGCGTTAAAATAGATGTTATGATGGTGCAATTCAGTCTGTAGTTTGAACTTTCGCAAAAATGTCAGTATAGGAATTTGGAGCCTTGAAAGTTGATGGGGTGTTCATCTCTTTTCCTCTTGAATCCTCAGAGGACCACCTTCCCACAGACCATCTTTCTTTGTACCTCTGTCTTCATATCAGAGTTTGGTAGCTCCATTTTCCCAAGTTACACTTCTAGCCACTCTGAGACCAACCTTATCAGTAAATTCTACTTCTGAATTCTGGGAACAAGGTTCTGTTTGCTCTCCTTTAGACAGCCATTCTCTCCAACCCAAGCTAGAAGCCTCTGAAATTTTTAAGTTGGGTTTCAGTATTATCACAATAATTTTATTTGTTCCATTTAATAACAGATTTCTTTCTCAGGATCTAAGCTACCTCTGAAATCTTAATGCAGAAAGCCCAGAGAGTGGTGTGCAATTTGATGTGTTTAGGAAGGTCTCCAATGACTTTTGTGATAAACAAGCTTCTTCAGGAAACTTTATCTTGAAATGCTCATATACATGGCAGACACCAAGGGAGAGTATTCATAAAAAGAACTTAAGAAGGCTGGAGTTTTCTGCTCAGAGAAAATAAGACCAAGAATGTATACACATGCAGTAGACTCATAGAGGTTACACAGCTTTTTCTCTACCTCCACCACAAGCAATACAGAGCATGAGGTCACATGGTCATATGCATGGAAACAGCTCCTAATAGGAAAAGAACTTAAAAGAGAGTAGCATTCCAAATCTTCAGGGCAGTCCCAATATGTCTGCTGGTATGTAAACAGAACCACTGACATTTCAGAATGTTATGTAGCCCAATGCCAGAAGCAGAAAACCAGCTTTTCAGATGATGTTTGAGTTTCCCAGGGTAAGAAAGGACAGATATGGTGGGGCGGCAGAGGAACATTCCTTTAATCCCAGCACTGGGGAGGCAGAGCCAAACAGATCTCTGTGAATTTGAGGCCAGCCTGAGCTACAGAGCGAGATCCAGGAACTACACAGAGAAACCCTGTCTTAAAAAAAAGAAAGAAAAGAAAGGAAGGAAGGAAGAAAGGGAGGGAGGGAGGAAGGAGAAAGAAGGAAAGAAGGAAAGAAAGAAAGAAAGAAAGAAAGAAGGAAGGAAGGAAGGAAGGAAGGAAGGAAGGAAGAAAAAGAACAGAAATAACAGAAATGCCTTCTTCTGGTCATTTACAACTTATCTGCTGGTCAAATGCTGCACCTGGTTCACTTAAAGAAAAAGAAGCATATGAATATGGGTTCTTCAATAAGCTGAGGAGGCAGTAGCCCTGATCCCATCTTGGGTACATGCAGATGTTTTAAATTTCCAGTGGGCCTTTACCAGGACAGATGGTGCTCGGTAGTCTGTGGGGAACCAGGAACTTACTGGGGCCAGGCACTTACTGGAGCTTTAGATGCCAACATGAAGAAGGGGAGTGAAAGAGAGGGTTAGCATATCTTTGTCAACCTCACTAGGACATGCCAGCTCTCAATACATTTCCACTGAAGGCTAAGATAAGGATTTGCTCTGTAATTTCATTATTACAGGTATAACCACCTCTGCCATGATAGCACAGAACTTGTTGCCATGACCCATTTTCTTCAGTATGTTATGTTTCTAGCTAGCCTTTCCTGGTGCCCTATCATCTCCATAATCTTCTGGATAGGTGGCAGGTATTAGGTACAGTAGAGCCAAAACTTGTTACCCAGAATCCCTGTGCCATTCCTTTCTCACCTTCCTTTCTGGACAGTGTAGCAGGCTTTATTTTAGGCCACCAACCAGCCCTCAAGTCATGACATAGAGACTTATTATGAAATTTGAATGCTCAGCCTTACCTTATGCTTATCCCTCTAACTCTTAAAACTTTTATTAACCTGTTTCTCTTCATCTATTTTTTACCTTGGGACTTTTTACCTTTCTTTCATTCTGTATGTTTTACTCCTTGTCTGCTTCTCTGGTGGCTGCCTGGCTGTCCTAAGATGTTTCCCTCTTTTTATCCCTTGTTATCTCTCCTTCTCTGTTATCTCTCTCCTCTTGCCAATACTATCTGCCCATCATACTCACCTATCATTCTCCTGCCTAGCTATTCAGCTTTTTATTAGACCAATTTGATGCCTTAGATAGGTAAGATGAAACAGCCACATATCTTTACAAAGTTAAACAAATGCAGCATAACTAAGTGTAACAATCCTTGCCTAGTTAAAGTAATATTCTACAATAGGACAGTGCAGGATGCTAGGATTTAGGTCTCAGAAGATGAGGTTTTGGGTTTCTACCAGAGTTCAGTAATCTAGTAGCTGTAAATCAAGTGGAAGTGTCATGGATATTTCTACTCTAGTGAACAGTATTCTCTAGGACTTCGGGTAGGAGGGCAGATGCATACCAGCACAGGGGACATGTATCAGCCTATTCTGACTAAAGCAGAGCTGAAGTTTGTGGATATAAGAGCTCTAACCCTGTACATTCTTTTTAAAGTGAATAAACACATTTGGTATTTGTTATTTGATCCTTACCTTTCAAGGGAAGATAAAACTTGACAGATCTACAAACAAATTCACATGTTATTTTTGAGCCATGGCCTGGGCTTCTTCCTGTCTAGTCTGAACTTCACCAAAAAGCCATATGAGAAGAGAAGAAAAATAACCAAGACTATCCTTGAACATGGGACCTGGACCACTGAGTGCTTCTACAGAAGGGACCCCATTATGGGTACCACCTTTGCGGTCTCATCATACTTCTCCCTTCAAGAATCAAGATGCAACCTGCCCAACTTGGCCCCAGTTTCTGGCCATACTGCAGGCCCTGCAGGAAAGCTCCCCTTTTCCAAGACTGCAGGCAGACCCTGCAGTCTCCACACCCTGCCCCCACACCCATTTGCCTGAGACCCCAGCCACATCCTGAGATTCAGCCCCCAGCTTCCATCCTGCCCTGGAACTCCCACCTGGACCAGAGGTTAGTGCCTGGGGTTACACCCAGAGAGGCCCTCACCTGGGTCCCAGCCCTGGGCACCAGCCACTCCAGGGAAGACCTGCCCAACTAGGACCCAGGTTCTGGTCATAGGGCAGGACCTCCATCCCCACCAGGAAGGTTCCCCCTCTCCAAGACCCTCCAGTGAACCCTACAACCTCCATGCCCTGCCCCCACACCCATCTGCCCGAGACCCCAGCCACTTCCTGAGACTCAGAGACCAGCCCCCAGCTCCCGTCGACCCTGAACTACCAGCAGGACCAGAAAGACCCTCTGGTGGACACTACAACCTCAACGCCTTGCCCCCAAACACATCTGCCGGAGACCCCAGCCACTTCTAGAGACTTAGAAACCAGCCTCAAGCATTCCATCCTGCCCCAGAACTCCCATCTGGAGCAAAGAGCCCCCAGCTACCATCCACCCCAGAATTCCAATCTGGACCAGAGCTTCCATCCTGCCCCAGAACTCCCATCTGGACAAGAGGAGCTCCCATCTGGACAAGATAAGGAGACCACAGGGACTTTCTGAGACTCAGAGTCCAGCCCCCAGCTCCTATCCAGCCAGCACTCTCACCTGGACCAGAGAGAGGCTCCCTAAATCTGTCAGCTCTGTCTGGACCAAGTACACGGATAAGACCAAGAACGAATCCACAAGGAGATGGGCAGACGTCAAGGCAGAAGTACATACAACAAAATAAAGAGCAGTACAGCATCACCAGAACCTAGCCCTTCTCCAACAGCTAGACCTGAACATCACAGAATAGAAAAAACAGAAGAAAACAACCTTATAAGTAACATCATGAAGAGGCTAGAGCCTTATATAGAAGAAATCAAAAATATAGTGGAGGAACAGAAAAACAAAAAATGGGAAGAATGCTATAAAAAAAAAAAACTGGAGGAAAGGACAAATAAAGCAGAAGAAAACAATAAGTCCCTGAAAAAAAAATCATGAAAAAGCAATGAAACAGATAAGGGAAACAGTCCAAGACCTGAAGAGGGAAACAGAAAAAATGAAGAAGACACTAGCAGAAGGAATGCTGGAAATAGAAAATCTGAGTAAACAAACAAGAACTTCAGATGCAAGTATAACCAACAGAATGCAAGAAATAGAAGAGAGGATCTCTGGTGTAGAAGATATGGTAGAAGAAATAGATTCATCAGTCAAAGAAAACACTAAAGCCAACAAAATCATGACCCAAAATGTCCAAGAAATTTGGGACACCATGAAAAGACCAAACCTACAAATAATAGGGATGGAGGAAGGAGAAGAATACCAACTCAAGGACACAGAAAATATATTTAACAGATAATAGAAGAAAAGTTTCCCAACTTAAAGAAGGTAATGCCTATGAAGATACAAGAAGCCTATAGAACACCAAACAGACTAGACCCCCCCCCAAATAGTCCCCTATCCATGTAATAACTAAAAAACTAAACGTACAGAAAAAAGAAAGAATATTAAGAGCAGCAAAGTAAAAAGGCCAAGTGACTTATAAAGACAAACCCATCAGAATAACACCTGATTTCTCAATGGAGAATTTGAAAGCCAGAAGAACCTGGACAGATATAATGCAGACACTAAAGACCATGGATGCCAGACTAGACTAATAAACCCAGCAAAAATTTCAATCATCATAGATGGAGTGAACAAGACATTCCAAGACAAAGCCAGATTTAAACAATACTTATCCTCAAACCCAGCCCTACAGAAAGCACTAGAAGAAAAATTCCAACCTAAAGAAGTCAGATACATCCTGAAAAACATGGGCAATAGCTAACATCACAGCAGTAAACCCCAAAGAAGAGAAGTACACACACACTACCACCAAAAAATAAAAATAACAACAGGAATGAACAATCACTGGTCATTAATATCCCTTAATATCAATGGGCTTAATTCACCTATAGAAAGACACAGACTAACAGAATGGATACAAAAACAGGACCCATCTTTCTGCTGCATATAAGAAACACACCTCAAATTCAAAGATAGACACCTCCTAAGAATAAAAGGCTGGGAAAAGACATTCGAATCAAATGGTATTAAGAAGCAAGCAGAGGTAGCCATCCTAATATCCAGCAAAATAGACTTCAAATTCAATCAATCAAAAGAGATCATGAAGGATATTACATACTCATCGCAGGAAAGATCCACCAAGATGAAGTCTCAATTCTGAACATTTATGCCCCAAACACAAGGGCACCCACGTAAGTAAAGGAAACATCACTAAAGCTTAAATCACATATAAAAACCCCGCACATTAATAGTGGGAGACTTCAACACCCCACTTTCACCTCAGGACAGATCAGCCAAATTGAAAATTAACAGAGAAATAATGGTCTTAACAGATGTTATGACTCAAATGGACTTAATCGATATCTATAGAACATTCCACCCGAAAAAAAAAAAAAAAAGAATATACCTTCTTCTCAGCAGCCCATGGAACCTTCTCTAAAATTGGCCACATACTTGGCCACAAAGCAAATCTCAACAGATACAAAACAATTGGAATAGCCTCCTGTGTTCCATCAGACAACCATGGTTTAAAGTTAGATTTCAACAACACAAAAAAAACTACAGAAATCCTACAATCTCATGGAAACTGAATAATGCTCAACTGAATCACCAATGGGTTAAGGAAGAAATAAAGAAAGAAATTAAAGACTTCCTAGAGATCAACAAAAATGAATACACCACATACCCAAATTTATGGGACACAATGAAAGCAGTGCTAAGAGGGAAATTCATAGCACTAAATGCCCACATAAAGAAGTTGGAGAAATCTCATACTAGTGAGTTGACAGCACACCTGAAAGCTCTGGAACAGGAAGAAGCAAAGTCTCCCAGGAGGAACAGACACCAGGAAATTATCAAATTTGAGAGCTGAAATCAATAAAATAGAAATAAAGAGAACAATACAAAGGATTAATGAAACAAAGAGTTGGTTCTTTCAGAAGATCAACAAGATAGATAAGCCCTTATTCAAACTAACCAAAAGACAGAGAGAGAGCATCCAAATTAACAAAATCAGAACTGAAAAGGGCGACATAACAACAGACAATGAGGAAATCCAGAGAATCATCAGGTCAGACTTCAAAAACCCCTACTCCACAAAACTGGAAAATCTAAAAGAAATGGATAATAATTTTCTGGATAGGTACCACATACCTAAGTTAAATCAAGACCAGATAAACTATTTAAATAGTCCAATAACCCCTAAGGAAATAGAATCAGTCATTAAAAGTCTCCCAACCAAAAAAGGCTCAGGACCAGATGGTTTCAGTGCAGAATTCTACCACATCTTCAAAGAAGACTTAATACCAATACTCTTTAAATAGTTCCTCACAATGGAAGCAGAAGGAATATTACCAAACTCCTTCTATGAGGCTCCAATTACCCTGATTCCTAAACCAAACAAACATGCAACAAAGAAAGAGAACTATAAATCAATCTCCCTCATGAACATTGATGCAAAAATACTCAATAAAATACTGGCAAACAGACTCCAAGAAAACACCAAAACAATTATCCACCATGATCAAGTAGGCTTCATCCCAGCTGTAGCACTCTTGGGCACATACCCAAGGAGTGCTCAATCATACCACAAGGACATTTGCTCAGTTATGTTCATATCAGCATTGTTTGTAATAGCCAGAACCTGGAAAAAACCTAGATGCCCTTAAACTGAAGAATGGATAAAGAAAATATGGTATATATACACAATGGAGTACAACTCTGCAGAGAAAAACAATGACATCATGAGGTTTGCAGGCAAATGGATGGATCTAGAAAAAATCTTGCTGAGAGAGGTAACCCAGACTCACAAGGATGAACATGGTATGTACTTACTCATAGTAGGATACTAGATGTAAAACAAAGATGACTTAGCTGCTGTACAACTCCAGGGAGGCTACCTAATAATCGGGACCCTAGGAAAGACACAGGGATCGCCCAATGACAGAGAAATGGATGAGATCTACATGAACAACCTGGATGACAGTGGGAGTAATGAAGGGCAAGATTTGAGGGAAAGAAAGCTTAGGGGATCAGGAGATCCCAGCTGGATCAAGAACAGAAAGGGAGAACAAGGAATAACAGACCATGATAAATGATGACATGAGAATAGGAATAGGCAGAGTGCTGGAGAGGTCCCCAGAAATACACAATGATACATCCTCTGTAGACTGCTGGCAATGGTCGAGAGAAAGCCTGATCTGACCTAGCCTGGTGATCAGATGGCCATACACCCTAATGGTCGTGCTGGAACTTTCATCCAATAACTGATGGAAGTGGATGAAGAGATCCTTGGTCAGGCCCCAGGTGGAGCTCCAGGAGTCCAATTGTCGAGAAGAGGAGGGTCTACAAGAGTGTGAATTGTTGAGACCAAGATTGGAAAAACACAGGGACAAATAACCAAATGAATGGAAGCACATGAATTATGAACCAAAGGCTGTGGAGCCCCCAGCTGGAGCAAGCCCTCTGGATAAGTGAAACAACTGAATAGCTTGAAATGTTTGGGAGGCACCCAGGCAGTGGGACCCGGACCTGCCCTTAGTGCATGAGCTGGCTGTTTGGAACGTTGGGCTTACACAGGGACACTTTGCTTAGCCTGGAAGGAGGAGACTGGACCTGCCTGTACTGAATCCACCAGGTTGAATTGAATCCCCAGGGGAGTCTTGGTCCTGGAGGAGATGGGAATAGAGGGGAGGGGCTGGGGGGACAGTGGAGTTGGGAACAGGAGGGTGAAGAACAGGGGAACCCATGGCTGATGTGTAAACTTAAAATACAAATATAATATATAACACAAAAAAGAACAACAAATATTAAGATGCTATTTTTCAGTGAGTTCTGAAACTCTACTCCCTTGAATTGTGCCCCAGAAATATCTATAATGCAGAAATTTTGAACTGTGATGCCTCTCTCCACCCAGCTAAGGCAGTTGCTCTAACAGAAAGCACTTAGAATTGCTACAAGGAGAGACTTCTGACTGTGCTTAGCTCTGAGAACCTTTTGTCATGCTACCACAGTGGTTAGTTTCCACTTGACTATATTGAGTTACCTAGAAGGGGCTAGCGATTTGGCTCAGTAGTTAAGAGTTCATGTTGCTCTTACAGGGAACCAATGTTTGGTTCCCAGCACACACAAGGTGGTTAAAAACTATAACTCCAAATCCCAAGTTCCAGGGGATCTGACACACTCTTCTGATCCCTGTGAACATCAGACATATATGTGATGCACATGCAAACAAAACACTAAAACACATAAAATAAAATAATCTAAAAAAAACAATCACCCAGGAGACTGATGTGGACATGTGAATACACTTTGAGGGCATTTCTGCAGAGGATTGAGAGAGAAACAACTCCTAACTATGGTTATATCCACCCCAGAGCCTGGAACCTAGGACAAAATGAAAGCAGGGGAGGATAAAGCAATCTACATGTTGAAACACCCTTTCTCCACTCCCTGGTTCATGATAACTTCAGTCTGTCCCTCCACACCTTCCCACTATGATGGCTTGACACTTGCAACTGTGAGACCAAATGAGTCCTGCCTTCTGCAAGTGCTTCATATCAGATATGCTGGGCATAGTGATAAGAAGGTGATAGTAACCTTACCACCATGCTCTTTTGAATTACTTTTCATGGATATCTTTTTAGATATCATGCTCTGATTCCTTGCAAGCATAGACATGCTGGCTTGAATCGATCATGACTTCATTCAATGAGATGCATCTACCTTGCATGGACTTATGTTCTCAACATAATTTGACATGTGTGACTTTCACAAAGAGGGCACAGAGTAATAACCACTTTATAAATCACTAGTGATTCCCAGTTCTCCAAATTGCCATACTGACACCTTTGTTAGGGGTTCCATAGCATTTCAGGAAAGTCAGTGGGCTCAGCTCTAGGGTTGGAATATTTTGACAAGTCACCAAGAGACTTTTCATAACGACAGAGAACTCTTGCAAGTTAAGATGACCCCACTTTGAAATGCACATTGACCTATTTGATGCCTTGTTTCAGTATTTAGTTAAAATACCATGTCTGGAGAAGTATATGTAATTTGCAACGTCAATATAAAAATGACAGCAATTGTAATTTCCTTGAGTGGAACAATCTACCACAAAAGAGATGTCAATACACTGAAAAGCCTAAGTCCCTCACAGGGTGTGGAATAATTTAGACTACTCTTGGGTTTGAATGCTTTCCTCTATATTGTATCTGCTTTACTTTTTTATGTCATGTGCAAGTATGATATATGTGCATATATGTGTGCATACATTCCTGCCTGAGTGTGAATGCTGGTATGTGCATGACATGATGTGTGTATGTATGTATGTGTGAGTCTGAGTGCTGGTATGTACATGATGTGAGTGTGTGTGTGTGTGTGTGTGTGTGTGTGCATGTATGTGTGTGTGTGTGTGTGTGTGTGTGTGTGTGTGTGTGTGTATAAGCCAAAGGATAACATTATAGCTTTCTACTTTAAGCAGCTGGCTGGCCTGAGGGCTTTGTCTATCTCTTTTGTCTATCATCTAGCTGTCGCAGTACTTGAGTGTGTGCTATTATGTCAGGCTTTATGTGAGTCCTAGGGATTTAAACTCAGGTCCTTACACTAGTGCAAAAAGTGCTATACCCACTTAAAAAAACCCATATGTGTATTTATAATTCTGTTTACAGGCCTGGATGCTCCTTTTTTGAATGTGTTTCTTGGGATGGGTATTTGGTACCACTATTGACAAGGCACAAGGAAGGTACAAGGCAACCATTTCTGTCCAGTAATCAATACAAACAGAGAAGGGAAGGCTGATTTTCTCCTCTTCAGTTCAATATGCATATTGTAGATATGTAGGTACTAAATTAGAGATGAATGTTTATCCAAAGATGTACATCATGTCTGGCTTTTTGTGGAGTAAGCTCCGTGAAGCAGATTTAGAAGTGGCTGCAAATTACTCCCTGACACAGTATTGGCAAGATAAGCCACTGGCACCATGACAGTTAGAGACAGAGGCAAACATCTGAGCATGGTAGTTTGGTAAATGGGGAGGAGGACTAGAAACTGGTATTTATGGCTGAGATCGCCCCCAAAGTATAACTCTAATAGTAAGTTTAAAAATTGTCCATTTATTGTTTCTGTCAGCCTTTTATTGGTTCACTGAAAGGAAGCCTGTTGGTCCCAAAAAGATCAGAATGACCCTTGGAAAGTTTGATAATGGACACAACTTACAAGGCCATTGCTTCTCACAGGGAGCCTTTCTGTAGGAGTGTAAGCAGGGGAAGAGAGAGAATGAGTGTCTCAGTTTTATCCAGAAATGGAATGCACCTTTCCCAAGCTTCATTTCTTCAGACAGAACTTCTTCATGTCCTCCATAATACTTGAAAGGATGCTGTTCCATTCTTCTCAGTCATGAGCACTCTCAAACTTTTCTTCTAAGCAAGAAACACACTGACAGGAATGTGGCATGGAGAGCAGAGTATTGCTTGGGGTCTGGCTATGCATGGAGGCTGAGAACAGGCCACCAGAAAGTGTCCAGGCCACCATGCTGGTAATTGGCTGGAGCTGCAGGACCCCTGAAGCTTTCACAGAGGGAAGAGCTACCTATCTGCTGTGTTATCCTGGCAAATCTGAACCTCTCTGGCAGAAGGTAATCTAGGCTTTTAGTTAAAGGTTCTAGGACTGAATAACCCTTCAGGTAATTAAAAACTGTTGATATCTCAAGAGAACACTAAAAAACATGCCCACTTAACATAGTAGCTGTCTTAGTCAGTATTCTATTGCTGTGAAGAGACACTATGATCACAGCAACTCTTATAAAGAAAAGCATTTAACTGGGGCTGGCCTACAGTCAGAGGTTTAGTCCATTGTCATCATGGCAGGAAGCATGACAGCACACAGGCAGATGTAGTGCTGAAGAGTCAGCTGAGAGTTCTACAACTGGATCTGCAGACAGCAGAGAATATCATTGAGCCAGGCTTGAGTTTCTGAAACTTCAAACTCCACCCCCAGTGACACACTTCCTCTAATAAGTCCACACCTACTCCAAGAAGGCTATAGCTCCCAATAGTGACAGTTTCTATTGGTCTATGAGGGGTGGGGTTTTCATTCATATCACCACAGTAGCCATTTGCCCAAATCATCCCAGAAGAAAGATGATCTACTACATAATCTGCTGGTTCTGGGACAAAATGAAAACATGGAACTTCCTTCTTTGCAAATGTCTTAAACCAAGGATGGTACCCTTTTGAGCCTGAGCCCTCTCTGAGGACACAGGCCACACCCAGGAAGGCAAGACTGCCCTAGGCTTTTCTCTTAACGTCCTTGACACAAAATGCTTCTATCCTCTACAAGATATCTCCATGTTCTTTTCCTAGAAAGGCCTGAAGAACACCTTCCTCTCAGTCCCACACTTTCCATGCTGACTCTCCATTACTGAGATGACAGATCCACTGTACTTCATGCTTCAATCCTTGTCCATCTTCACATGGTCCCCACTAGGGAACACATAGCATACCAGTGAAGCATGCCACATCTAGCTCCCCTTATAATATACACACAAAAACATTTGAAACACTTATGTAGTTGTCTTAGTTAGGTTTCTATTGCTGTGAAAAGACACCATGACCACAGCAATTCTTATAAAGCAAACATGTAATTGGGGTGGCTCACTTACAGATTCAGAGGTTCAGTCCATTGTCAATGTGATGGGGAGCAATGTGCAGGCAGATGTGGTGTAGGCAACAGGAAGTCCACTGAAACACTGGGCACTGGGAAGCCCACTCCTACAGTGACACACTTCGTCCAACAAGGTGATACCTCCTGATAATGCTACTATCTATGAGAGTATGGGGGTCAATTATATTCAAACCATAGCAATATAATAACATTTTATTTTATTTATCATTTTTTACTTGTTACAGAGAGGTATCACCTGTTTTCATGTGTTGGAGGCTATTTTTCACCACAAGATGAAACTGCCTCTAAGATCCAGGAATTTCTATTTTAGTGTATACAATAATGATGATAACAGTGGGAGCAGCTAAAGTGCATCTGATTGCCAGGCCATGTGCCAGAACCAACTTTCCTATATAGCAGCTCCTTTTGTTTTCATAGACATGTAACAGGAGCAGACAGGAAAGAGAGGCCCTGTTCACATGCCTGCTGTCTGACTCTCTAAGCTGAGGACCTGGTACTGGTGATGCTATGAATGTGTTGCTCAAATGATTAATAAATAAAATGCTGATTGGCCAGTAGCCAGGAAGGAAGGATAGTGTAGGCAGGATAAGGAGAGAGGAGAACTCTGGGAGGTGGAAGGCTGAGTCAGGAGATGTTGCCAGCCACTTTGACTTCAAAATTTGGATCTAAAGATATGTTGCTTTGGAAAAGAGGGTCTGCTTTGGTTTCCACAGGAAGCAAGAGGCTATAGGCTTGTTCTAGTTTAAGATACATCAGGTTTGGCAAGCCAAGACCCCTGGAAAGGTCTCTGATGACACCATGGTCCAGATGATCCAACATCCAGAATGGTTTCAAGTCAACTGGCTCAGACAATACAGCCTCACAGACTACCCCATAATCCTAAAATGTTCTTTCTATTCCCATAAAATACAGTGCCCTCATCCAGCAGGAAGTAGTATGAAAAGCTATGCCCAAATTCCCAAATATACCAAGCTGGCTTTGGAAATGGAATTGGCTCACCCCTTCTCTAAACCCAAGCATATTGCCCCTCCCCAAACAAAAGTTTGAGAGACTTTTCTATCCCATATCAATAGACCCCTCTTGTGTGGGACAGAGCAGAACCAATATTTTTATTTAAAACAGGTTGATTATAAATACAATATCTTTCTAAAGAAAAAAGGGGATAGTTTAGATATGACAGGATGAAAGAGTAGATTAATAAACCTACTTTTAAGGAGCATCTACTTGTTTAGAAATGTTTTACATTGGTTCAGATTTTAGTTTATTGGTACAACTTTAAAGTTGATTTTGTTATACTTCTACTCTCGTTTAAGGTATTATGTTTTTGCAACTCACTTAAATTGTAATGGATAATTAAGAACTACAGATTAATAATTAGCCTTCTATGATAGTCAAACTTGTAGTCATGTTAGTTAACTGTTCTAGGTATACATAGATATAATTCAATTAGGTATGTAATCTTCAAACACTTCAAAGACATACAGAATATGGCATTTAACATGTTTTAAAAATTTTAGACTTTCTGGAGAGTGAGACATGTGCTGTGGATATCACTCTGTGTAAATAAAGTTCTGATTGGCCAGTGGCCAGGCAGGAAGTATAGGTGGGACAAGAGAGTAGAGAATTCTGGGAAATAGAAGACTGGAGAGAGACACCGCCAGCCGCCGCCATGAAAAGCAACATGTAAAGACACTGGTAAGCCACAAGCCATGTGGCAAAGTATAGACTAACAGAAATGGGTTAATTTAAGATAGAAGAAACAGATAACAAGCAGCCTGCCACGGCCATACAGTTTTTAAACAATGTAAGTTTCTGTGTGCTTTCTTGGTTGGGTCTGAGAGACTGTGGGACTGGCGGGTAAGAGAGATTTGTCCTGACTGGGCCAGGCAGAAAAACTCTAACTACAGACATGTCTGCTCCTGGCAGTACCAATTTACTTCAGAGAGGAAGGGCATCAAAGACACTCTGTATGGGAGTTTATCTTCTTCTTGGCAAAAATGGCCATTTGGGCAAGAAACGGTACTTGCCTGAACTGCTTGATAAATTGGACATGCAGGAACCATAGAAAGGTGACCACAGAACTTTGCTTGGCAAAATAGTCCTTCATGTTCCTGCTTTGCAGAGGAAACTGCCAGATATTGTACAGGACACTGAGAAAAGTGACTGAGAGACTTTAGGCCCATAGGCTGAAGACTTTACAACTTTACAGAGGAAATTTCAATGACTGTACAGGCTGCCAGCTGTCTCTTTCTATTCTTTTTCTTTCCTGTTTTTTTTCTTTATTATTATGTGTTTTAAATCTTATACATCAGCCATGGGTTCCCCTGTCCACCCCCTCCCACCCCCACCCCCATATTTCCCCCAGTCCCTCCCCTCCATTTGCATGTCATCCAGGATCAAGGCACACCTGGGGATTCATTTAAACCTGGTGGATTCAGTACAGGCAGGTCCAGTCCCCTCCTTCCAGACTGAGCAAAGTGTCCTTGTGTAAGCCCAAGGTTTCAAACAGCCAGCTCATGCACTAAGGACAGATCCTGGTCCCACACACTGGGTGCCTCCCAAACAGATCAAGCTATTCAAAAGTCTCACTTATCCAGAGGGCCTGATCCAGCTGGGGGCCTCCACAGCCTCTGGTTCATAATTCATGTGCTTCCATTCATTTGGCTATTTGTCCCTGTACTTCTTGCAATCATGGATTCAACAATTCACACTCTTGTAGACCCTCCTCTTTCTCGACAGTTGGATACCCGGAGCTCCATATGGGGCCTGGCTGAGGATCTCTGCATCCACTTCCATCAGTTATTGGATGAGAGTTCCAAGACGACTGTTAGGGTGTTTAGTCATCAGATCACCAGACTAGGTCAGATCAGGCTTTCTCTTGACCATTGCCAGCAGACTACAGAGGATATATCATTGTGGATTTCTGGGGACCTCTTGAGCACTCTGCCTATTCCTGTTCTCCTGTGGTCTTCATTTATCATGGTCTATTATTCCTCATTCTCCCTTTCTGTTCTTGATCCAGCTGGGACCTCCTGATCCCCTAAGCTTTCTTTCCCTCAAATCTTGCCCTTCATTACTCCCACTGTCATCCAGGTTGTTCATGTAGATCTCATCCATTTTCCTGTCATTGGGTGATCCTTGGGTCTTTCCTAGGGTCCCGTTTTTTAGGAAGCCTCCCTGGAGTTGTGAAAAGCATTCTAGTCATCTTTGTTTTACATCTAGTATCCTCCTATGAGTGAGTACATACCATGCTTGTCCTTCTGAGTATGGGTTACCTGACTCAGGATGATTTTTTCTAGATCCATCTATTTGCCTGCAAACCTCATGATGTCATTGTTTTTCTCTGCTGAGTAGAACTCCCTTGTGTATATGTACCATATGCTCTTTATCCATTCTTCAGTTGAAGGGCATCTAGCTTGTTTCCAGATTCTGGCTATTACAAACAATGCTGATACAAACATAGCTGAGCAAATGCCCTTGTGGTATGATTGAGCATTCCTTGGGTATATGCCCAAGAGTGCTATAGCTGTGCCTTGGGAGAGATAGATTCCCAATTTTCTAAGGAAGGGCCAAAGTGATTTCCAAAGTGGCTGTACGACCATGCATTCCCACCAGCAGTGGAGGAGTGTTCCCTTGCTCCACATCCTCTCCAGCATAAGCTGTCTTCTGTGTTTTTGATCTTAGCCATTCTGACAGGTATTAGGTGGTATCTCAGAGTCGTTTTGATTTGCATTTCCTGGATAATTAGGGATGTTGAGCAATTCTTTATATGTCTTTCAGCCATTTGAACTTCCTCTGTGGAGAATTCTCTGTTTAGTTCTATAGCCCATTTCTTAATTGGACTGTTGGGCATTTTGATGTCTAATTTCTTGAGTTCTTTATATATTCTGGATATCAGCCTTCTGTCAGATGTGGGGTTGGTGAAGACCTTTTCCCATTCTGTAGGCTGTCGCTTTGTCTTGTTGACCATGTCCTTTGCTCTACAAAACCTCAGTTTCAACAGGTCCCATTGATTGATTGTTTCTCTCAGTGTCTGTGCTACTGGTGTTATGTTTAGAAATTGATCTCCAGTGCCAATGTGTTCAAGAGTACTTCCTACTTTCTCTACTATCAGGCTCAGAGTAGCTGGATTTATGTTGAGGTCTTTGAGCCACTTGGATTTAAGTTTTGTGCACGGTGACAGATATGGATCTATTTGCAACCTTCTACATGTTGACATCCAGTTATGCCAGCACCATTTGTTGAAGATGCTTTCTTTTTTCCATTGTACATTTTTGGCTTCTTTGTCAAAAATTTTATGTTCATAGGTGTGTGGGTTAATGTCAGGGTCTTCAATTCGATTACATTGGTCCACATATCGGTTTTTATGCCAGTACCAAGCTGTTTTTATTACAGTAGCTCTATAGTAGAGCTTGAAGTTGGGGATTGTGATGCCTCCAGAGGTTGTTTTATTGTACAGGATTCTTTTGGCTATCTTGGGTTTTTTGTTTTTCCATATGAAGTTGAGTATTATTCTTTCCAGATCTGTGAAGAATTGTGTTGGTAATTTGATGGGAATTGCGTTGAATCTGTAGATTGCTTTTGGTAAGATTGCCATTTTTACTATGTTAATCCTGCCTATCTATGAACATGGGAGATCTTTCCATTTTCTGACATCTTCAATTTCTTTTTTCAGGGACTTAAAGTTGTTGTCATATAGGTCCTTCACATGCTTAGTTAGAGTAACCCCAAAGTATTTTATATCATTTGTGGCTATTGTAATGGGTAATGTATCTCTGATTTCCTTCTCAGCCTGTTTGTCTACTGTATATAGGAGGGCTACGGATTCTTTTTAGTTGATCTTGTATCCTACAATGTTGCTGAAGATTTTTATTAGCTGTATCAGTTCCTTGGTTGAATTTTTGGGGTCACTCATGTATATTAACATGACATCTGCAAATAGGGAGAGCTTGACTTCTTCCTTTCCAATTTATATCCCCTTAATCTCTGTATGTTGTCTTATAGCTCTGGCTAGAACTTCAAGTATTATATTGAATAAGTAGGGGGAGAGGGGACAGCATTGCCTTGTTCCTGATTTTAGTGGTATTGCTTTGAGTTTCTCTCCATTTAATTTGATGTTGGCTGTTGGCTTGCTGTAGATTGCCTTTATTATGTTTAGGTATGTTCCCTGTATTCCTGATTGTTCCAACACCTATATAACGAATGTGTGTTGGATTTTGTCAAATGCCTTTTCTGCATCTAGTGAGATGATCATGTGGTTTTTTTTTCTTTGAGTTTGTTTATATGGTGTATTACATTGACAGACTTTTGTATGTTGAACCACACTTGCATCCCCGGAATGAAGCCTACTTGATCATGGTGGATAATTGTTTTGATGTCTTCTTAGAGTCTGTTTGCCAGAATTTTATTGAGTATTTTTGCATCAATGTTCATGAGGGAGATCATTCTCTAGTTCTCTTTCTTTGTTGCATCTTTGTTTGGTTTAGGAATCAGGGTAATTGGAGCCTCATAGAAGGAGTTTGGTAATATACCTTCTGCTTCTATTGTGTGGAACAATTTAAAGAGTATTGGTATTAAGTCTTCCTTGAAGATCTGGTAGAATTCTGCAGTGAAACCATCAGGTCCAGGGCTTTTTTTTGGTTGGGAGACTTTTAATGACAGATTCTATTCCTTAGGGGTTATTGGACTATTTAAATGGTTTATCTGGTCTTGATTTAACTTAGGTATGTGGTACCTATCCAGGAAATTATCCATTTCTTTTAGATTTTCCAGTTTTGTGGAGTAGAGGTTTTTGAAGTATGACCTGATGATTGTCTGGATTTCCTCATTGTCTGTTGTTATGTCCCCCTTTGCATTTCTGATTTTGTTAATTTGGATGCTCTGTGTCTGTCTTTTCATTAGTTTGGATAAAGGCTTGTCTATCTTGTTGACTTCTGAAAGAACCAACTCTTTGTTTCATTAATCCTTTGTATTGTTCTCTTTATTTCTATATTATTGATTTCAGCTCTCAATTTGATAATTTCCTGGCATCTGTTCCTCCTGGAAGACATTGCTTCTTCCTGTTCAAGGGCTTTCAGGTGTGCTGTCAAGTCACTAGCCTGAGATTTCTCCAGCTTCTTTATGTGTGCATTCAGTGCTATGAATTTCCCTCATAGAACTGTTTTCATAGTATCCCATAAGTTTGGGTATGTGGTGTATTCATTTTCATTGATCTCTAGGAAGTCTTTAATTTCTTTATTTCTTCCTTAACCCATTGGTGATTCAGTTGAGCATTATTCAGTTTCAATGAGATTGTAGGATTTCTGTAGTTTTTTTGTGTTGTTGAAATCTAACTTTAAACCATGGTGGTCTGATAGAACACAGGAAGTTATTCTAATTGTTTTGCATCTGTTGAGATTTGCTTTGTGGCCAAGTATGTGGTCGATTTTAGAGAAAGTTCCATGGGGTGCTGAGAAGAAGGTATATTCTTTTTTGTTTGGGTGGAATGTTGTGTAGATATTGATTAAGTCAATTTGAGCCATAACTTCAGTTAAGTCCATTATGTCTCTGTTAATTTTCAATTTGGCTGATCTGTCCAGTGGTGAAAGTGGGGTGTTGAAGTCTCCCACTATTAATGTGTGGGGTTTTATATGTGATTTAAGCTTTAGTAATGTTTCTTTTACATATGTGGGTGCCCTTGTGTTTGGGGCATAAATGTTCAGATTTGAAACTTCATCTTGGTGGATCTTTCCTGTGATGAGTATGTAATGTCCTTCATCATCTCTTTTGATTGATTTTAGTTTGAAGTCTATTTTGCTGGACATTAGGATGGCTACACCAGCTTGCTTCTTAAGCCCATTTGATTGGAAAGTCTTTTCCCAGCCTTTTATTCTTAGGAGGTGTCTGTCTTTAAATTTGAGGTGTGTTTCTTGTATGCAGCAGAAAGATGGCTCCTGTTTTCGTATCTATTCTGTTAGTCTGTGTCTTTTTATAGGTGAATTAAGTCCATTGATACTAAGGGATATTAATGACCAGTGATTGTTCATTCCTGTTGTTATTTTTATTTTTTGGTGGTAGTGTGTGTGTACTTCTCTTCTTTGGGGTTTACTGCTGTGGTGTATCTATTGCCTGTGTTTTCATGGGTGTATCTGCCTTCCTTAGGTTGGAATTTTCCTTCTATTGCTCTCTGTAGGGCTGGGTTTGTGGATAAGTATTGTTTAAATCTGACTTTGTCTTGGAAGGTCTTGTTCACTCCATCTATGATGATTGAAAGTTTTGCTGGGTATATTAGTCTAGTCTGGCATCCATGGTCTCTTATTGTCTGCATTATATCTGTCCAGGTTCTTCTGGCTTTCAAAATCTCCATCAAGAAATCGGGTGTTATTCTGATGGGTTTGCCTTTATAAGTCACTTGGCCTTTTTCCTTTGTTGCCCTTAATATTCTTTCTTTATTCTGTATGTTTAGTTATTTAATTATTATGTGGTAAGAGGACTTTTGGGGGGGTCTAGTCTGTTTGGTGTTCTATAGGCTTCTTGTATCCTCATAGGCATTTCCTTCTTTAAGTTGGGAAAGTTTTCTTCTTTGATCTTGTTAAATATATTTTCTGTGCCTTTGAGTTTGTATTCTTCTCCTTCCTCTATCCCTATTATTTGTAGGTTTGGTCTTTTCATGGTGTCCCAAATTTCTTAGACACTTTGGGTCATGACTTTGTTGGTTTTAGTGTTTTCTTTGACTTATGAATCTATTTCTTCTACCATTTCTTCAACACCAGAGATCCTCTGTTCCATCTCTTTCATTATGTTGGTTATAATTGCCTCTGAAATTCCTGTTTGTTTACTCAGATTTTCTATTTCCAACATTCCTTCTGCTGGTGTCTTCTTCTTTTTTTCTATTTCCCTCTTCAGGTCTTGGATTGTCTCCCTTGCTTTTTCATGTTTTTCATTCAAGAATTCATTATTTTTCTTCTGCTTTATTTGTCCTTTCCTCTAGTTTTTTATAGCGTTCTTCCCATTTTTTTTGTTTGTCTGTTCTTCTACTTTATTTTTGATTTCTTCTATATAAGGCTCTAGCCTCTTCATGATGTTACTTATAAGGTTGTTTTTTTCTTCTTCTTCTTCCATTCCTTGACGTTCATGTCTAGCTGTTGGAGAAGGGCTAGGTTCTGGTGATGCTGTATTGCTCTTTATTTTGTTGTATGTACTTCTGCCTTGACGTCTGCCCATCTCCTCTTGTGTTCATTCTTGATCTTATCAGTGTACTTGGGCTAGAGACAGTTGACAGATTTAGGGAGCCTCTCTCTGGTCCAGATGGAAGCTCTAGTCCAGAAGGGAGCGCTGGTCCTGATGAGAGTGCTGGCCAGATCGGAGCTTGGGGAGATTGGACTCTGAGTCTCGGGAAGTCCCTGGGGTCTCCTTATTTTGTCCAGATGGGAGCTCCTCTTGTCCAGATGGGAGTTCCTCTGGTCTCTGGTCCTGATGGGAGTTCCAGGGCAGAATGGAAGCTTGGGGCTGGTCTCTGATTCTCAGGAAGTGGCTGGGGTCTCCAGCTGATGGGTGTGGGGCATGGTGTGGAGACTGCAGTGTCTCCCTGCAGTCTTGGAAAAGGGGAGCCTTCCCACAGGGCCCAATTGGCAGGAAACTGGGGCCAAGTTGGTCAGGTCCTCCCTGGGGTGGCCTGTGTCCAGCGGTGGGACCCAAGGACAGTTGCCTCTCTGACTATAACCCAGGCACTCACCTCTGGTCCAGATGGGAGTTACAGGATGGATCGAAGCTCTGTCTCTTTCTATTCTTGCAAGACTCTCAAACGTTGCTTGCATCCTTCTCCCATTTCTCAGGTAATATTTTATCCTTCTGAGGTCTTCGATGCAGTTGAAGACTAGATAGTTATAATATCCTTATTCATGATAAAAGATAAATTAGATATGAAAACTTAGACTTACAAATATAGGATAGATAAATTATCTTCTTTAATTTTGCCAAATACAAATAGATTAGATATTATATAAATAGACTAGATATTGTAACTGCAATTCTTGCTTGATAATTGTTCTGTCACATGTAATTTTATTATGTTAAAGTTAAAACCTCCTCTTTTGAAAAAAAGAAAAGGGGATGTGCTGTGGATGCTACAAATGTGCTCTGATTGATTAATAAATAAAATGCTGATTGGCCAGTAGCCAGGAAGGAAATATAGTGTAGGCAGGATAAGGAGAGAGGAGAATTCTGGGAGGTGGAAGGCTGAGTCAGGAGATGCTGCCAGCCACCTCAATGAGAAATATGATGTAAGATGCCAGTAAGCCAGGAGCCATGTGGCAAGGTATAGATTTATAAAAATGTGTTAATTTAAGATATAAGAACTAGATAACAAGAAGCCTGCCACAGCTTTATAGTGTATAAATAATATAAGCAATCTGTGTGTTTATTTGGGTCCAAGCAATTATGGGATTGATGGGTGAGAGCAATTTGTCCTGACTGTGGACCAGGCAGGACCAGGAGATAAACCCAGCTACCATCTGGGTCTTGAGTCAATGAACGTGTCAGTTATTAGGGAAAGGACAAATGTGAAGGTAAAAATATACATCTCATGTACACAGAATCTAAAACAAAGAATTTGACAGGAGTGGTCAGAGAGAACTCTGTATAATTAGTAATACTCCAAGAACTAGAGTTTCCACCTGAAACCTGAGAATACTTAATAAGTGATTCTAAACTAATCCAAAAACAGACTCCTGCTTCATGTTTTATGAGGGCAGCTAATTGCTGCAACAGCAGGCTTAAGCTACAGTGTCGCAGGTCCATGGTATGTGGGCTTGACCTACAGCATGGCTGTGGATTCCCGCCACAGTACACAGAGGTGTCTTCAAGCTGCATAGTGTAGTACCCGATGGATTTAGCCTTTGCTAGTACAAAAAAAAAAAGGTTTCTGGGTTACACGCTGCTTTGATAAAAGCATAGACTCACTGCTCCTGAGAGCTGATGGTACACATGGCTCCCAGACCTAGAGCAGATGGTAAAGCACCGTGTTGGGAAGCTGAGATGAGTGGAGAATGCTGCAGTTTACAGCAACAGATTCACAACAGGACACATTCAGATGGGATAAACCTCTAAATGGTTTACAATGTGTATAAAAATGTATGTAGGCTTAAAAGAGAGAAAAAAGTTTTACATATATATATATATATATAGTTTTAAAAAATAAAGTCTTTAAAGAGAAAGTAAAACTAATATAAAAATAAACCACATAAAGATGGATATCACACGGAGAATCTGGATTGTGTTGTCTTTGGGATTTTTAACTGTGGAAAGACATTTGATTGTAAAGGCTGCTCAATTAAACCAATATGAATATTTTAAAAGTACCTTGACTTCCAAATTTGGACCTAAGGATATGTTGGTCTGGAAAGGAGGCTCTGCTTTGGTTCCCACAGGAAGCAAGAGGCTATGAGTTTGTTCCAGATTAAGATACATCAGGTTTTACAAGCCAAGACCCCCTAAAAGGTCTTTGATGATACCATGGCCCAGATGATCCAACATGCAGAACAGTTTCAAGGCAACTGTCTTAGAGAATAAGGCCACACAGACTATTCCAGTCAGGACTTGACCATAATTCTTAGTTTTCTCAGGATGCCCATAAGATTACCAGTGCCCTCTATCAGTAGGAAGTAGCCTAGAAAACTATGCCCACATTCCCAAAACATGGATTATGGATGTTTGTCTTTGTTTAGGTTGTTAGTTACCAATTGTTATTGGTCATAGTCAATCTTTTTTTTAAAAGAAAGGGAGATATGATATAGAAATATAGGATATAGATATGATAGAATAAAAAGGTGGATTGTTGAATCTACTTTTTAAAAGTAACATGTCTAACAATGTTTTACAATGGTATAGATTTTAGCTTATTGATACAACTTTAAAGTTAATTTTGTTATGCTGTATGTATATTTCTACACTTGTTTAAGGTATTATGTTTGTGTAACTCATTTAAACTTAATGGATAATTAAAAATTACAGATTAGTAATTAGTCTTCTATGATAGTCAAATTTACAATCATGTTAAGTATTCTAGGTAAATATAGACATATTTCAATTAGGTAGATAATTTTCAAACACTTCAGAGACATACAGAATATGGCATTTAAAATGTTTTAAAAACAGACTTTCTGGACAGTGAGACATGTCTGCTCCTGACAGCACCAATTTACTTCAAAGAGAAAGATAGGCATCAAAGACACTCTATATGGAATTTATCTTCTTCTTGGCAAAAATGGCCCTTTGAGCAAGAAACTGTTCTTACCTGGACTGCTTGACAAAATGTTGTATTGACTGGACATGCAGGACCCATAGAAAGGTGACCACTGAACTTTGCAAGGTAAGGGGGTCCTTCAGGTTCCTGCTTCTCAGAAGAATCTGCCAGATAGTCTAAAGGATACAGAGAGAAGAAACTGAGAGATTCTAGCCTATTGGCTGAAGAATGGATGCTCTAATGTTACAGAAGAACATTAGATGACTGTCCAGGCAGGGAGCTGTCTCTGTCATTCTGGATTTTTGGAAGTTGCTTATAATGCTCTTCCTGTTTATTTAGGTAATATTATGTCCTTCTGAGATCTTTGATGTAGTTGAAGATTAGATAGATATAATTATGGTTTTCTTTGGTTATGATAAGGGAAAAGGTAGATATGAAACTTTAGACTCATAAATACAGGATAGATGATAGAATATTTTTTTTTAATTTTGCCACATACAGATAGACTAGATATTGTAACTGTGATTCTTGCTTGATAACTGTTCTATTATATGTAATTTTACTATGTTCAAGTTAAAGCCTTCCTTTTAAATAGAAAGAAAGGGGGAAATGATGAGTGATGTTGCTCTGTATGGTGTGAATGTATTGCTCTGATTGGCTGATAAATAAAAAGCTGATTGGCCAGTAGCCAGGCAGGAAGTATATGCAGAATAAACGGACAAGGAGAATTCTGAGAACAAGAAGGCTGGGTGAGGAGATGCTAGCTTATAGTCCAGGGAGCAGCATGTAATGCCACACAGGTAAAGCCACAGAAAATGTGGCAACATATAGATGAACAGAAATGAGCTGAGTTTAAATGTAAGAGCTAGGCAGCAGGAAGCCTGAGCTAATGACCAAGCAGTTTTAATAAATATAAGCTTCTGAGTGATTATTTTATAAGTGGAGTGTTAATAATAACACTTTATGTGGTTTATTATAAAATAATAATTATAAAATAAGCCACATAAAGTAATTATTTTATAAGTGGAGTGTTATTATTAGCTTCTATACATTAAAGTAGCAATTGCTGAGCATCCACTTAACTTTGAGGATGGGTCATGGTCAAGGTGCAACCCATCTTTGTTTCCTATAGTCCTAGAATTGCACCAAAAGTTGGTTAAAAAAAAATGCATTCTTTTACTTGAACAAACTGAATTACATCCAAATTCTTTTGTAAGGACATGGCTTTACTCTGAGAAAAATTTACATGTAGATGAATCAGTACATGGTTCATTTCACTTCAGCCATAGTCTGAAAAGTCAGGAAAGAGACCAGGCTTCCATCTTCCTAGCTTGCATGTTCTCCAATGACAGTGAGGGAATGAAATAAGGTCCTCCTCCATGGATAGATATTAAATGCTATGCTTTGCCATCAGGACTGCTGTGCAGGGAAGGTTTGGGGCTCTGCTTGGCCTTTATGAATGTATTATTGTAATTTTTAGAAGAATGGGGACCAGTCTGCACCTCTAGCATAGAGGGGTCTCTCCCTCCTCATCTCAGAGTATACATAACAATCTTTCATGTCTCTGAATCCTGGTTTATTAATGTGAATGTATTGCCTCCATAAAATTCTTAGTTGATCCAGGGAGAAACTCATTGTTCATCTTGATACTCAAAAAAAACCACAGGGACAGACATGTTCCATGCATGAGTGCCAAGGTGCCTCATACTGCACAGGCTGTCTCAGCTCTGTCCCTGAAAAGTCCTTAGAGGGAAAGACAATGTTGCTCTCAACAACAGATGTCTGGATTCAAATCTTCTTCTCATCTGCCTAGTGACCCCATTCTCTGTCCAACTCATTTACAAAGCAAGACCCAAGTCAGGTTCTAGGCTCTCACACATTCTGTGACATGGAATGACATTTCTAATATTGGACTTTGCCAGCTGAAGGATGAGCATTTACATAAGACCTCCTTGAATCACTGGCTAAGCATACACTCTCTTAGGATCCCAGGTCAGGGATTTGCACATGCAGGCATCTTAAAAAGGATGAGCCGGGAGAAGAAGCCTTCTGTTCTAGCTTCATAGTACTCCTAGAGTACTCTACTACTGTAAGAACCATAGGGTACCCAAGTGCCCTTGTCCAGGAAGTTTCCCATGCCTTGGAAACATCTTAAGTTAGAAGTGGTTGACCTCAATATTCATTCACATTCTCCTATTTTTTCATCCTCTCTCCTTCCCTCCCCATCCCTTCTTTTCTCTTTCTCACTCTCCTTTTTAAAAATTCCATCTCCCATCCAAGTACTAACCAGGCCTGACCCTGCTTAGCTTACGAGATCAGACGAGATCGGGCGTGTTCAGGGTGGTATAAGAGATGGCTCAGAGGTTAGGAGCACTGACTGTTCTTCCAGAGGTCCTGAGTTCAATTCCCAGCAGCCACATGATGGGTTACAACCATCTGTAACGAGATCTGGTGCCCTCTTCTGGCCTGCAGAGATGCAGACAGAGCGCTGTATGCATAATAAATAAATTTTTTTAAAAATTCCATCTCTTTTGCTTCCCTTTGTCTTGTTCAACCCCAATGTGATAGTTCTTGTTTCATATTATATTTTAGTTTGTCATATGTTTATTACTATCCCCAGAAGCCTGTTTGTCTTCTAATGAGAGACATGTGAATGGGAGGGGAGGTGATGAAGAACTGGGAGGAGCAGAGGAAGGGAAGCCTTACCCAGGGAATATTATAAAAATCTATTTTCAATAAAAGGAAAAATGTAAAATAAAATTAAAGGGAAAGAAGAAAGAAAAAGTTATTTCTAATGGAAGGTGTCCCAGGAAGACTACCCAGCTCCTCTTACAGCTCACTTCCATGCAGGTCTTTCTACACAATTTTGGTTACCAGGAACAGCCTGGCAAACACACTCAATTCCAGTGGATCAGAATCAAATCTAAGCTTGGAGACATGTTTTAGCTTTTCCTGCAGATAATTAAGTGCTCTGGACTTTTCTTGAAGCGTGTCTGACAGCATCCCAAAGAACAATCAAGAAGAAGTAGGAGGAATCTTTATAAGCCCCTTTGGATGGTTGTTTTCACCTTACAGAAGGTGAATAGAACATTTGTATTTATTGGTGAAAATAGCCTATTTTGTATGCTCAACCTGATGACCCAAAGAGGTTAGTGTAAGTTGTAAGGGAAGGGAACTGAAAGAGAGAGCATGTGGAAATTGAGCAGAAGTAGGAAGCTTCAAAAATACATTTTTCAAGGAATGAAAGCTGAGGATGACTACATCTGACAAAGAGCTAGCCTTATTAACATATACAAATTAAAGAAGTGTGGGAAGACAATAATGCATCACTATTCAAGAGTCTGTCCTCCATCATCATCACACACACACACACACACACACACACACACACACCATAACACATACACATACCACACACACACACAAACATACACCAAACACACCACACACACTACACACACACACACACACACACACCACATACCACATACATACACAAAACACACCACATATACACTACACACACTACATACCACACACTATATATACACCACACATACCACACACCACACCACACATACATCACACATACCACATAACACACACACACACACACACACACACACACACACACACACACACACACTTGGCCAGTCAACCTCTCAGCCTCTCCCCACTCCTTTGGAGATTAGATAACTTACTTTTCCTAGAAGAGACTATCTATGCACTATAAAATGGGATCAATTCCCCCTAAGCTCCCATACACTTTCATCAAAGTGATAATATCCAGTTCCTGTCATTATACAATTTTAGAAGCATCTGTCCAATTATTTGACCAGAGTTTCACTCTTTCTATGATTAGAAAACAGCTTTCAAGAAGATACACAGTCACTCTATTCCTGTTGCCATATAGATCTTTGTGTCTTGTACAGTAGCTGACATACAACATTCCATAAGCATGTTGGTTCAGTGATGTCTAAGTATGACTGGATAATAGTGGCAATAATCCTTTAGGAAAAGATTACTCAACTGGGAATCACGATTATACCTTGTCACTTTCTCTCTCTCTCTCTCTCTCTCTCTCTCTCTCTCTCTCTCTCTCTCTCTCTCTCCCCTCTCTCAATAATTGACTCCCCTCTATCATGATTAGTCCTGCATGATAGTGGAAAGTTCTACATTCTGCGTGGGAATCAATCAATAAAGTTAACAACTGCAATGACCTAAACTGAACAAATACTTGTAAACCCTTAGGTCAAGGAATCTTTAAAGACAAGGATTTGAAGGGGTCATTGTTGGAGAAGACGCTGAACTGGGTCATTGTTTTGAAAACCAGCCAATGAAGGGGCTGATTCCATTCCTTACTTCCCTGGCCTCTGTGCTGTAGGTGCTGGTGACCTCTAATAAGAGAAAGTTTTACTTTATGGAAACTCTCTAACAAGCATACCAGAAAACAATGTTTTCAGCCACCATTTTGAAACATAACCATTTAGTTATGGCAGAGTATCTTTTCCTAAAAGGACATTCAAATATTACAACATTTTCGTGTCAGAGTCATGTCATAGGACAAAAGGGTTCCTTTCCACTTTCCTTGAAATTGAAGAGTTTTTGACAGTTTCTCAGAATAGAAATGATCGAGTCATTTTTTTCAGGATTCTATGTCCTAACTGAGAGAAATATGAATTCAGAAATGGTTCTCAGGTACTGAGATCACCTGGTCCTTCCCTGTGCCCATCCCCTGTGGGGATCTCAGTCCTGCCTAAGGAGTGATGAGGTAGGGAAACCTTTTAGTTTTTTATTTTTCTTTTCTCCTCTATTTTAGCTCCAACCATTTGCACACAGGTGTAACAATCCATCCACAAATAGCTAAAATCCATCCATTCTCTACCTAAAGAAGCACTTGTCTCTAGGAGTGGTAAGCACACCCAGATGATTACTTGTCTGCAAGGGTTGTTTACTCTGTCTTTCTGCTTCATGGCTGAACAAGGCATCAGGCACAGGAAATGGACAGCAGCTGGGGGTAGGTACACCTGTAGTTCTCTGAGGGTCATTAAAAATGGGGAGTCCTGGAAAGCCAGAAGGAACTAGGGATATGCTGGGGGAAGCAGGACTGTGAAAGTATGGATTCTGGGACTTGTTCTCCAGTTGATTATACACAGATCTGGACAACATGGATAGTCAAGGCCCTAGATTCCCCAGGGGTTACTGGCTAAAGCACAAAATCTTGAGAGCATGACAAAAGTCATTGAAACTAAAACTCCTAAAGGCTAGTGGGAACTTTTGACTTGAACCTCATCAGATTATTTGCCTGCTAAACAAAATGATCAACATTTTCCAATGATTAAATAGGACACTCAAAAGTCCAAAACCTAAATCAATATTATTAAGTCTGTGAAGAACCAGAATTCCCTCCCATACCCCCCTTCAAAAGATTTCTTTTATAAAAAAGCATAAACAGTTGATTTTTCTGACAAAAGTTCACAACCAATTTGGAAGAACAGGAAAGTCTTTGTAACTAACTGTGCTAGAAACATTAGACAACCATACATTTGCTAAATACAAAACCCCAGGTCTATCCCCCACTTGACAAGGAAATAATAAACTAAAATATATCATACATCAAAAGTATAAAACTTACAGAAGAAAGTATAGACTAAAATAGAGGCTGATGAAATGGTTCACTGAGTAAAGGCATTTGTCTCCAAACCTAACAACCTGAGCTCATCCTTGGGACCCTCCATGGTAAAACTGACTCTCAAGAGTCCTTTGAACACCATGACCACGTTGTAGCAAGTGCATATACATATGCACACACACACACACACACACACACACACACACACACACACACACACACACAGAGAGAGAGAGAGAGAGAGAGAGAGAGAGAGAGAGAGAGAGATTAATGTAATTTTAAAATATAATAAAAAATAAAACAATTGTAACCTAGATTTTAGTGACTTGTTTTTGACATGACAAAGAAGCAAAATTTATAAAGGACTTACCAAAACTAATATCAGGAAAATTTCTATATGTCTATATGATGCTGAAAAACAGGACTAGGGATATAGTTCAGTGTAAAGTACTTGCCTAGCATGCAACCTAGGGCTTGAGTACCAGCACTAGGATGATGATGATGATGATGATGGCCATCATCATGATAATGACAGACCTAAACAGCTACTTTCTCAAAGAGGATATACAGAGTACAAATATATATAAACATGTGTCTGACATCACCAGTCATTGCAAAGATACAATTAAGTCACTACACATCTGATGGAGTAACTAAACTTAGTATCTCGATAATTCCAAGTGCTGATGTTCACTTTCTTTGATGGTACCAATGTAAAATTTTACTCTCTGAAACAGTGTGCTAGATTCTTCTAATATTATACATTACTTACCATGACCATGTGGCTCACAAATGACATTTCTATATAATTAACCTATAGAAATAAAAATGTATGCTTAATAAACACCTGCATATGATTATGCTAGTGGTATTGTTGATGGCTAAAATCTGTAGTACTAAAATAAACCTAGCAGAGGAATGTATAAGCAGATCACAACACATCCATAGGATATAAATAATACTAATAAAAGGGAATACACTATTGATCTTTTAGCCCCATGGATCACTACAAAAGCTAGGTGGCAGTGGCGCACACCTTTAATCCCTTGGAAGGGAGAACCAGGCGTATCTCTGTGAGTTGAAGGCCAGCCTGGTCTACAGAGGGAGATCTGGGAAAGGCACAAAAACTACACAGAGAAACTCTGTCTCAAAAAACCAAAAGTACAATGTTAAAAGAAAAGACCTAAGCTCAAAGATTATCCACTGTATAAAACCATTTCTGTGGCATTCTCAAAAAGACACAACTATGGTGATAAGGAAAAGGTCAGAGGCTGGATGAGTTAGGGATTGGGAGAAGGTGTGCTATGAAGGTATAATGAAAGAGGGAGTCTCTGGGCATAATAGGACTTTTAAGATCTTAATTGTAGATATGACCAGAATAATCTATATGTTATCATTCATGGACCTGCATGCAAAATTATCTATTTTCCTCTAGCTGAGTCTAAAGAAACAAGCAAATAATGAGCTTCAGAAGGGTTTTTTCAGGGCATAGGGTAATATATTAGAAACACTTAGAGTTTATTAAATGATAAATATAACCCAGCCACTTTGTTACTAACCTAACTCCTACTCAGATACACAGACTTTCTAGCATGTTCCCCACAATATATGCTTTGTTTAAATTTATCTTGCCGAGGAGCACCTGAAATGCAAGACAGGCATTCACCTTTACTAATGCTAGTGAAATTAATATCAGTCTTTTTATGCTTAAGATCAGCTTCAAGAAAATGAAAAGTTGATGATGAAATGTTGATGGGGACATCACATCTGTCCACATTGTCACCTTTTTACTGCCTAAGAAAAATTCTTTCCAGAATGTAACATGACAGTGGTTGAAAGCGTGAACTTATACAAAAGTCTGACAATACACTATGTGTGTAATAGTTAATATTGTCAATTTGACAGGATCAAGAACCATTGGAGGGACAAGTCTCTGTGCATGCCTGGGAAGGATTACCTTGATTAGGTAAATTGTGGTAGGAAGACCCATTTCAACTATGGCAGCACCATTCGGTTGATGGGATCCTAGATTTAATAGAAGAAAGCTAGCAGAATAAAAATTCTCATTATCACCTATCTATCAACCTATCATCTATACATCTATCTATCTATCTATCTATCTATCTATCTATCTATCTATCTAAGTATCTATCTATCTAAGTATCTATCTATCTATCTATCTACCTACCTATCATCCTTGCTCATGCTGGAAGAACCGACTCTCATGTTCTAAGGTTACTCAGGAAGCCATGAGACTAGAGACACATAGAGAAGATGAAGTCCCCACCTACACCCATGTGAGTGATCCTCCAGGCCACTTTCCTATTCATTCATAATCCCAAACATTACTTTCAGACAGACTGAGTCAGGGACTTTTAGATACCTACCACCTGTATTCCTGGCCCCCAGACACTATGACATTAATATAAATGTTAATTATTTTGGGTAGGGCAGAGCACATGCACATGTCTGCATACAGGAGGCCAGAAGAGGATGCCACATGTCCTTTTCTATCACTCTACACATTGTTCCCTTGACACATGGTATCTCAGTGAATCTGGAGCCAGTAAGCCCCAGTGATTGTTCTGTCTCCCCCTCCCCACAGTGTTGGGGGTCCAGTCAGTGTGCAGTCACACTGTTTTGTAACAAGGGTTCAAGTGATTTGAACTCAGGTCTTCTTGTTAGTACATCAAGTGCTATTACCTACTGGGCCATCTCCCCAGCCTCCCAAAATGTTCTTTAAGCTAAGTTTTGAAATAACTGTTATGCATCCTTAGATCATTGATGGAAGAATCATGTTAAATTTTTCTTTCATGTAAAATGAAGTAAAAGGGGAAAGAGAAAGGAGCTGAGATCATGATTCAGTTTAACACATTAATCAAGCCAAAAAATGTTCAAGTTATTTGAATTTATGCCCCTGGTGGCCAGCAATTTATACAAAGATCCAGAGCATTTCCTAAAAGGGATTTAAAAAACTAATCATTTTTTCACATTGACATTCTCAATCTCATGTAAGGGAATATTGAGGAGGTGACATTGACTATCTCTACAGCCTCCCACCAGGGTTACCCAGGCTTCTTATTTGCTAACGATTTTATACAGGATGTATCATATGGCTTGTCTAAGAACAGAGCCAAGGGAAGGGCTTTGAATGAGGTAGATGTGATAAATGCATTTTGGTGTTGGCAATGAGTGCTGTTTGTTCTTTGAATTATCAAACACTGTGCTAATATCCAAGCCAGAATGACCAAATAGAAATAAACACCTAGCAGATTAAAGCCATGCCTCTATGTCTCTATGCTCATAAGTGCAAAACTTTCTTCTTATTAAGCATATGCTATGAGGCAGGTGCATGTTCACTTCTTCCAACACTGAAGAAAGGAAATGTGACCAGCAGCTCACAAATTGAGGAACACTGGACTATATATATTGTTGCATTCTTCAAGAGGAAAATTGAAAACAGAGGATCACAAGGGTCAGGCAGTTATTACTGGAATCTGGCTCTTACAGAACGTAATACATTAATACATACTATTTCCTCTGGCTAAATTGCATTGCTTTGTCCCAGTCACCTGATGGGGCCCAGGATAAGGTATTTTTCAGATGTAGATAACTACCTGGGTTTCTCGAGGCACATCCATTTAAAAGTGGGGCCCAAAAGAACACCAATGGTGACAGGAAAATGGTATTTTTCAGTAACCTTTGTATCACTGAGAATAGTTCCACAAGAAATAGTTGACAGAAAAGGAAAAACTTTAGTATTAAACATATATAGTGCTATTCAGCAAAATCTGTTGCTGATGTGACTCTCAAAACTAGGTCTTTTGGACTCTTATTTGAACTAGATCTCAAGCAAACTCAAAGTAGTCAATAGACCAAGGTATTTTATTAATAATCTGAATGCCAATAAGAGAAAAAATTTAAACACCAAATAAATAGTGATTAATATAGAAGCTGAGAGCTGGTGTTAAACACAGATCAAACTGAAGAGCCAACATGGTGGGTCATATCTATAATCTCAGAACTCAGAAGTCTGAAGCAGGAGGATTACTACAACTTTGAAGCCATCCTGGGTTACAGAATAAGACTCTAATTCAAGGAAGAAAGAGTAAATGAGAAGAAGAGAGGGAGGGAGGGGGAAAGGGAAGGAAAGAGGGAGACAGGGAGGGAAGGCTCAATTGAACCACAAGTTCCTATAAATTTTCAAGACTAACATGTAGTTTAACAGGGTCTCTTGAGTCAACTAAGTATAAAACTCTGTGAGTCTAATAATTGGATCAGATAAGCTTTGAACAAAATATCATCTATATGCTCTCACTTAAAAAAAAACAAAAACAAAAACAAAAATAGGTCACCCCAAATGGGAATAGCCAACTGCTAATAATAGAAACTGAGTCTAGACTTTACAATATTGTATGGTGCTATCATTCTGACATCTTGAAAGAAAGGAAACTGTTCAATGTTAATGCTTGACTCAAATAACATTCTTTATCAAAGTCTCTACAGTAGCAACAGAAAATCAAAAGGGAACATCTCATATGCATTCATGGTGATCATAAATTTCAAGGAACAAAAAAGAATGCATATGGGGCCCAGAAAAAAATGTGTGAGTAACTCACTTTATTGCATGAAGACACCCAGAATTTTATAGCTTCTAGGAGAAAGTTAGAAAAATGCTGGTTTGTAAGAAATGGCAATTTTACTTAATGAATCTGTTAAATGCTAGTGTGTAAGAATCTTCCACCTCAAAACAGATTATCCCTGACCTCACCCATGTTGCATGATGCCCCTTTCTTCTCATTGCCAGATAGACTCACTGTCTCTCTAGTTCTGGACACAAAGTCCAGTTCTGTTTTCTATGACACCACCCTCACCAGGTTTGCACAGTACTTTGTAACTTAAATGAAGCACTAGGGGCCTCCAGTGGATACCAAAAACCTATAAGCTAACTAAGCCTGTAGGTGACCAACTACAATAAAGTTAATTAATTAGTACACAGGATGAGAACATGCATTCATTTCTTCTTTATAAAATTCCCTGTGGACAGTTGAACAACGTTGACCCCCTCCTAAGCTACACTACTCATGGAGGAAACACACTTAGCCAGCTTGAATTCTTAGAGAACACTTCCCTATATTAACTGGGATTTAGTCTCTAGAATTGCTACCAACTGGACTCTGTTTTGAAGCCTGAGACTCTAGAGCAGTGGTCCTCAACCTTCCTAATGCTGCAAACCTTTAATACAGTTCTCATATTGTGGTAACACCCAACCATAAAATTATTTTGTTCCTACTTTATAATTGTAAGTTTGCTACTGTTATGAATCATAATGTAAATATCTCATATGTAGGATATCTGCTATACAACCCCAAAGGGGTCATGACCAATAAGTTGACAATCACTGCTCTAGAACAAATGCTTCTTTGTCTGTATCATAACATTTTGGCCACTGGAAAGCTGAAGTGATTTCCAAAGCATCAGCATTATAGTCACTTTGCTCATACCAATTTCAGCGTTTCCACCGAGTTGGGATCTATAAGACAGGAACTCAGAATCTGCCCATATTGAAAAGTGTCCAGAGGACTCTAAAGTGACCATAGAAATCACCCCACCTCATGACCAGCTTCTGGCTGGACTCATTTAAACTCAGCACATTTTTAATGTGTCAGTGAAAGTCCAGGTATTATTTCAGAAACTCATGGGTAATCCAAATAGCTTCAAAATAAACAACAAACTTTGGGAAATGTCTAGTCATTCAACTGCAATTAACTACAATTGACATTTGTGTGGTGTGGTAGTCAGTGTGACAACAAACTGCTCTGGTGAGTTCCTACTAGGTACCAGGCACAAGGCTCAGTAGCTCTATTAGTCTGCTGTCTATGCACTCTTTAGTACTTACAGCATCCTTGTTATGCCCTCACTTGGCTCTTGGGGTTTTGTGTTTGAAAAGATGGTTCCCAACTGTGGGAGCAGCTGTGGAACCTAAAGGAGGTGCTGCCTGCTGGGGTGGGGGATATATTGCTAGAAGACAAATCATAGAGGCAACAGACTTGCCCTGCTTTGAGACCAGTTTCTGTTTCCTGGTTACCCAGACATGAGGAAACCCCAACAGCCATGCCTCCCTGCCACAGTGGGCTACAATCCCTCAAACCATGAGCCAAAGCAAGCCAGTCCTTCCTCCTTTGTAAGTTGTTTCTCAGGATTTGATCACAGTCCCAAGGCCAGTGTCCAGTATCTGACCCACTCTATAGACAAGAAGACTGGGACTCCAAGAAGATAAATGACTATTTGTTCAATGTCATAGAGCTTTGAAAGCAGGACCTGATCCCAAAGCCTGTATCTTGTTCCCCATTTTTTCTCCCTTTTTCCACCTAAGATACCAAGAGACAGCTGAGACAGGAGGATCACTGAAAGCTTAAAGACAGAGCTGGCTACTGAGACCCTGTGTCAAAAAAAAATAGAAAAAGGAAAAGAAAGAAAAGAAAAGAAAAATCTAGGTAGCAATAGAAGCATTCCTAACTTAAGCAGTGTTATCTGATAATAAGAGACCCTTGATGAAATGTGTTTGAGGAGGATGTACAAAAAGGATACTATTTTATACACTTGTTTCTGGTCTATTCACTGGAGTCCTGAGTGACATAGTTAAGATGCAGCTGGCACTTTTATAGTGTGATTGGCAATTGCCTGCTGTTCCCTGCTCTGAACTCTTAAGTCACTCAGGTGAATAGGATGTGATAAAGTGACACTTAGGATGGAGTTTGAAGAATTCAGTGTGAGCTTCAAGGACAGAGCCAACAATGGTACACAAGATTGGAAATTTCTCCCCTAACACCAATCTGTCTACAATGCTGTTTTTAATCTCTTTACATTGCAACAGGAAGAAAAGAATGATGCTAGAAACTTAAGGAAGCAAGAGGTAAAAGGAAAAACTGCTATGTCACAGAAAGCCAACAATAGAGACAAGGCTTTTTAATTGGCTCATCACTATATACTCAGAACTAACATTTTCAACAAATAGGGAAAGTAAAGGCACTATCTACATAGGCATTTCCATCCAACCTCCCACACTTGATGGAAAACTCCATATAAGCTATGGTACTAGGCAAACACTTGGTATCTTAATTTAGAAAGTTCCCAATCAAGGAAACTGGTGGCTCAGTAGAAGAGAAATGGCATAATTCAAACTGACTCAGTTCCCACTTCCTTAGGCATTCATTACACTGGTGGTCATGAAAGCCCTCGCCCCTCCTCAGTACACTTCCCTAACAAACCCCAAAAAACAGAGCCATCCCATTCCAACCCAGGACCCTATGAATGCTACATATAGGTAATGGAAGACCCAAGACCCTCCCACATATCTTGATAATGTTAATGATATGGACTTTGGAATAGCCATCAAACAGTATAACATGATACTCTGGACCAAAGCAAAACAAAACAAAACAACAACAACAACAAAAACCCTAGCCTTTCATTTATCTGAAGTCATAGCATGTTACATTGTATCAAATGAACTTTGCTAGACTCTATTTCTGACAGGGCCAAATTGGAACTAAGAAGTAGCAGGTGAAGAATCTGTGCAGCTATTTCTTGGGACAAAAGCAGGCTCAATGGCAGCAGAAGCAGAATGGTTTCTTATAAGAATAATTATTCACTCTTGATGGTGAACCATAATGTCTTCACAATTTGATGGATTAGAGGTTGTATTCACCATATATAGCAACAGGATACCCACTGATAATCACACATTTTGTTCTGTAAACAGTTACAACAGCACACAGATGAGATGAAACTCCTCTGTATAATCACATAACATAAAATCAATACTTAATTATAGCAGGTCTACATGGAGCTAGTGGTTGGCTCTAGAGTGGAGACTGTATGAAGCCTGCAGTGAGTTAGTGAGATTCAAGAAAGTTGCAATGTAACACTACAGAGGTTGAGCTGACCTCACTGACCATACCATACCAGGCTTTAGTTAAGAACAATTATGAGACATAAATAATGATGCAGGACCAAATTTTCCCCAATGGTAGTTGCTAGAAAGCTCTTCATACTCACATTCCTTTGTGGGCATGCAAAGCCTCAGGAGACCTGGGTAAAAGTAGGCAGCCTCTGAGAAGTGACCCTAGGGAGAAGCTGTGTGGCAAAGGAAAATAACAGAGAGCATAGAACCCTGTGACCTGGTGTAGACCCCAGTTCTACTGTCCCTAGCAAAATAGCTTAAAGCTCAAGCTCATTATCCATAAAACAAGGAGGATAGTTGATCTGTCTAAGCCAGAGGGCCACTGAGAAAGCAGGGAGTGTTTTGCAGACAATAAGGCTACCGATCATTGAAAGGTTGTTTTTTATTTACTTCTTAATTTTAATATTTTGGTATATGTGTATGGTGTGCATGTACATCTGTAGACATGTTCACACACATGTGGATGCATGTCAGGACCTGAAATTGATGTTGTGTTTCTTCCTAGATTGCTTTCCAGTGTGTTTACTAAGACCAATTCTCTCAGCTGAACCAAGAACTTTATGATTTATTATCTTATTAGCCATCTTGCCCCCGGTGTTCATGTCTCTACTTTCTGAGTGCGAGGATTACAAGCAGCCACCATCACTGTTGTTCCAACTTTTACATCAGTTCTACGAGTATGGTCCTGAGACCTAGCTTGCATGGCAAGCACCTTTTCCACTGAGCTATCTCCCCAGTTCCTTTGTTAAAGAGCATCCCAGATATCCCAGTCTGGACTCAGATTCACCATATAACCGAAGATTACCTTGAATTTCTGATCCTCCTGGATACCAGAATTACAAGTATATGCCACCATGACCCTGTCTGCAGTTTATATGGTACTAAAGATCTAATCCAGAGAGTCATGCATGCTAGATAAGTACTCTATTAATTGGGCTATATCTTCAGCAAAGAGGTTATTTTTTGTTTTGGGAAGAGATGGGATGTCAGTATGTAATATCATGAATAATCAAAAAGAAGTAATAGCTTCATTTATTAACTTTTCAGTGTAACATTAGTGAAGGTTGCACTGCAACACACACCAAAAGAATAGAGGTAAGTGACCTTGAAGCAAAGATTCCAACTACAGTTAAGGATATGAGTGGTGGATCTATAAAACTACTCAATAATTCACAATTCTGTATTTGAGCTATGCCACACTCCTGTGAGCAGACTAAAGCACTCTACTCACAAGACTCTTCTTCAAGAAGTCTCTTTCATCTTTGTTAAAATTTCCATTGTATTTTGTAGAGACACTTCTACGTGCAAAGTGTTTCTTTGTCTTTACCACATATGAAAGCCTATGGGTTTGTTTATTAAACAAAATATTTTATCCTTCCTTGAAAAAAAGAAAGAGATCTTGGGGGCTGAGCAGTAGGTACATTTACAGACACAACATTGAAAGGTATGTTAAGGAAAAGAAGTGGAGAAAACAGAGGCAAGGTTGCTGGTTTCTTTACAAAATAGCTGAGAGATCAGACTTTGAAATAATAGTGTGGTTGCTTGTGGATAGAAATACAACTCTGTGGCCTGCTAACCAACTGTGTGACTTTGGACATCTCTGATCTCAGGTACTGCTAAAAAAAATGAAGATGAGTACTAGGAATACAGCCAGGTGGTAGAGCACTTGTCTACTATGTATGAGGCCCTGGGGTTAATCCTCAATACCAGCAAATGTCCATCAAAAATTGAAAGGCTTTTTCAGAATCCCTGGCCTCCATTGTCCTTATAGGATAGAAGTCAGCTCCTTTTAAAGGAAGACATGGCTGTCAAACTTGAAAGCTCAGCTTTTCTAGAACTGGGTTTTCCATAGGTGGGTTAAAAGGCAATGCTTACTAAAGTACCAAAGTCTTATTTGATTCCTCCAGATGCATTTGCTAAACAGGATACATTTGCTAGTGATTGATAATGCATTCCCAAGAGTCATAGACCATCTAACAAAATCTCCAACACCAGGTATGAGAAACCCTCTCTTGAGTCATTCGTTAAGAGTCTCCCAGAAGAGTATGGGCTATTGCTATTGCCATTGGTTGCTACCCTCCCTCCATAGATAAAAGCTTATTGCTGAAGATACCATGTACTTCAGACATAGGGCCCAGAAATCCTGAACTGGAACTGACCTAAAAACCTCCTCCCTGAGGACCAGCTTTCATGGTGCCAGAAGATGGTGCCAAAGGAGGAAAACAACCAACAGTCCTACCTAGCTATAATGCCTATGAACCACAACAATGATTAGCATAGCACAATAACCCTAAGGGTGTAGTAGTGGCATGTATAACTTGGCAGTAACCAACAGCTTTCTAATTGGACTTAAGACCTGCTCAACAAGAGAAGAATCATGCCTGGTACTGGAAACCTAGTCAACTACTCAAGGCCTAATGAACCTACAACTACAACTTTACTAAAGCAGCATAATTCCTAACTACATTTTAAATATTTGTGCTTATATCCACAGACAAGTATAGTCCTCATCCATAATCAAGGAAACTTCTCTTTGCAACAGACAGAGACTGTTACAGAAAACCTCAATAAATCAAAATGAAGAGTTGCGGAGACCAGTCACCACAGATACATCTACAACACAACTCTTAGAGTATAGGTGTCATCATGGAAGAGTGAGTAGAAAGATTATAAGAGGCAAAGGAACAGGAAATTCATTGTGGGAGTGTGGGAGTGTGTGTGTGTGTGTGTGTGTGTGTGTGTGTGTGTGTGTACAATTAAAACAAAGAAAAAAGAGGCCGTGAATTTTAAAGAGAGCAAGAAGATGGGATAGCCAGGAGTGTTTGAGGGGAGGAAATGGAAGGGGAAATTAAATTTAAAGAATAAAAAAGATCCTAACAAATACCTGAGGCCTAAGGAGTACTTTGAACCAGCAAAATAGAATAGTGTTCCCCAAATAGTAGAGATTTTGCTTTTCAAGGTGAGGTCTAAATATGGTGGATACATAGACACACCACCCATCTAATCTCTCTAGAACACATATTCCTGAAATGACACTGATCTCAATATATAGCTCAGCATATGAGGTTGTCATCTACAGATGCATTGGGCCATATCATAGCTATCCTGGAATGTATATATCACAGCTTCAGGAGGACACTTGAATGTAGAGCATTCTCAGAATATCCATGCTTATAACCCTCCCTTCAAACTCACAGAAACATTTCAGAACCCTTTAGAAGATTTCATGGGCATTCACACAGTTAACAGATCCATCTACAACAACTTAGTTAGGCAAGAGGATAAATCTGAGCTACAAAGAGTAGGCAAGTGAGTAAAACAAAAACAAAAACAAAAACAAAAAACATAAAACCAAGCAGTCTGAGGCTCAGGTCTTCTGATACCCAGCTCTTCAGGTGTGGAAGCCTAAATTACTCAAGGTCAGAGAACTGAGCTTACTTTACCCAGTAGGGCTGCATTATGGGATGATTTGGTGTGGTTACTAGTTATTTGGAAGGGTCTACACTTGTTGGTACATTGTGCTTCAATCTTGCAAATGGGATGTATTTTGCCTCTCCCCTTGGCATATTATAAAAAGCCCTTTTGAATAAACCTCTGGGTGGTGGCTGGATATTGATCCAGGACCCTCCCAAAGCTATCCTGTATCTCTATCTCTTTTATCACCTCCTTCTATCTTTTTATCTATATCCTCTCATTCCTCTCTTCCCTACCCAAGAACCCTTTGATAAGTGGGAGCAGGTCAGAGCTGGTCTCCCATAGACTCCCACATTCAGTCATGACATCAGGGGCTCATGATGTCATATTATGTTGTGCTTGTGCAGTGAATGGGACCTGTCTGAGAGAACAGGCTCAGCTCTCCACTCAGGGCTAGGAATGCCAAGTAAGATCAAAGTAGGGAACGTAGCATAGGCTGTTTGCATGCTGCTTTGGTTGGCCATTGTGCCTCCTATTAAGATCTGTTCTTACCCCATCTTTGGGTACAGCTGAGATGAGCAGTTGATGGAAGTCTTACCCTCTCTTCCTCTAAGGGTGAGCATATGAACAAACAAATCATGAAGGTACCCATCCTAGGAAACTCAGTTTCAACCAACAAAAGACCGGGGAGTCATTTGGAAAGTATCACATTCTAATAATGCTATAAAATAAGTCCTGAGCAGAACTGTCTTGATGCCCAGCTTTTTCCAAGCCTGCTCTTTCAACCTCACACCATATCTGAATCTACCTCATAATTTGCAACAAATTTTTGGTCTGTTAGATTAGCCAAAGCCAATTCTGTCTACCAGCAATAAAAAAAAAAATCTGATTTGCAGCTGAACTAAATCTTCATCTTTGCCATATTCACAGAAACCTAAAGAATCAGAGAAACAAAAGTTCCATGGGATCCTGTGTGTATACATGTGCATACATGTCTGTGTGTACATGCTTTTTCCTCTCAGAAGGCTTGGCTTTACACCCAAGATAAAATACCTTGTGAGTTTTATTTTCAATACATAGCATCATGCACAATTATTGAAAATATTCTTGTTCAACTTATTATGAGATAAAGGGAAATTAAGAGAGCTCATGTTGAAAGGGGATAAAAGCAGCGTTTAACTTAATCTGGTTGTTTATTTAGCATCTCAACATTTTGTTCATTGTTCTCCTTAATCTCTTGGTTATTACATAACTAAAAATCAAGTTGTATCTGTGTAATTATTGGTCTATATATTTTTTAAATGAAACTTTATCCTGAGCTACCACCAGGCTTCTAGTAATTCAGTAGGTCCCTTTTGTGCATGTCAAACACCACCAACAAAAGGGATGTAAAATATCATCTTGACTTTGCAGAGGGTGAAGCTGTTACCATGAAGTTGTAGATCAGGAAAACCCTAAGACTGCTGTCTAACTTTAATTGACTTTATCACTGGCCCCACTCTCTAGCTTACTATCTTGGTGGCAGGCCTTTCCTCATGATCCCTGAACTTCAGAGCAATTGCATTTCCAAGTGAAATGATGCAATAAGCAAAGGAAATAATAAAGCAGGCCCCTGAATGTGTTTCTGCTTTCTTGTGTTGCTGTCTGATCTGAAAAGTACCCTCTAAGAAGCAGCAAGATCATTTATAATCCATATCATGATGATAGCCACAAATACTGTGACTGCTTGCTCATATTGGAGGGGCTTGCTGGATTCTTTGTCATTTCCCAACAAATAAGATGTGTGTTATCAACATAAGCTCAGCAGGAATGATCTTGGGCCTGGAGGATTTTAGGCTGGAGATGGGAAGCACACCTAGACCCCATGGAGATGAATATATAGATAAGCTACTTCTGCAATAAGATTTATCTGAATTTGGATGGATTTGTGTGTCTTCGTTGACCCTAAAAAAATTCAGGGAATATAATAAATAAATTGGTGTTGCAGGATGGAGACAGGAAGAAAGGGAGAGAGGAAAGAAAAGAATCATTGTCTTCTCTTTCAACTTACAATATGAGTTATCCATATGCTCATTGTCATTAAAGGTACCAACCTTCCCCACCAGTCAGGGCTGACTAGTGGAAATCAGATAACACTAAACTGAGGAGTGTAGTGAAGAATGAGGCAATTTTTAATATGAATTCTACACAAGCTAATACCAGCACAGAGAAAAGGCAAAAATGGCTGACACACTGATCTGTCATCAGACAGTGGGTTGTTTTTTTTGTTGTTGTTGTTGTGTTTTTTTGCTTTGTTTTGTTTTTCTTTTTACTTTTATTGATTCTTGTGGATTTCACATCATGCATTCCAATCCCACTTATTTCCCTGTCCTCTCACCTCTGCCCTCTGCCCTTGCAATCTCCCCCAAAACAAAACCAAATTTAAAAAACAAACAAAAGAAAGAACCAAAACAAAAGCAAAAGAATCATCTTGTGGAAGCTGTAGTGTGACCCAGTGAGTCACAGTTTACCCTCTATTCCATACATCTTTACTTTATGTGTGTTCATTGCTTTGAGTCATTAATCTAGTTCGAGACCTCTGGTTTCTGCTACACCATTGGTAATGGACTCTCCCTGGGGCTCTTCTTGAATACCCTGTTGTCCTGTGTCAAGGAATTGCTGCTGTTTTGAATCTCTAAGTTCACCCCCTTCACATGCTCCAACAGTTCATAGATTCAGTGGATGTAGGAGTAGACCAACTCATAGCCATGGCTCTGGGCCTGGGTAGTACCCGGGTTTGTCAACTCACTATCTTTCCCTCATCATCACTACTCAGATGATCTCTCCAGCATTGCCTCTGCTAACTCATCCAAATCAGCCTACAGCAAGGGGCAGACCAGTTAGTTCTCCTGTTCTCCAGCCTGGGTCCCCCTCACTCATATTGCCAGGGCCAGCTCTACTAATTTGCCCAGGCAAGGTGCAGGGCCCTCTCTCCTGATTGCTGTAGGGGACATATGGAGGGGGATCAGCTCTCCTGCTCTCCTGCTCTCCTGCTCTCCTGCTCTCCTGCTCTCCTGCTCTCCTGCTTTCCTGCTCTCCTGCTCTCCTGCCCTCAGGGCTGGCTCACCTGAGTCCCCAACAACAGAGTCAGCTCTAGTGTGCTGCCCAAATGGGAAGCAGAGGCTGCTTTCTCCTGCACTGTATCCAGTGAGGGTCAGGGCTAGCTCTCTCACCTGCAGCAGGTGGTAATGGGTGAGAGGGAAGGACATCTTTCCCTCACCTGTACCACCACATGGTAGACTAGGGAGGGGCAGGTCAACTATCCTGCTCTCATCCTGTCAGGGATGGCTCACCTGTGTCCCAGACCACAGGGTCAGCTCTAGTGTGCTTCCCAGGTGAGGTGAACACTTATGGTGAGGGGTGGGACCATCGTTCTAGAGTGTAGGGGCAAGGTTCTTCCTTGAGGGGTAGGGCCAGCTCCCTTACTACAATATCCATCAAGGGGCAGGACCAATAATCCCAGGGCCAGCCAGGGCTGGCTCAGCACAGCATGGTTCCAATGATACCTGTGCTAAAACCAGCCATGGACATCATCAGAGACTCCAGCTGCAGCAGGACCACAAGCCCAGAAATGGTCCTTGGCATCAGCTTGGGCCCAGATGCCACCATGGCCCTGGTGGGTGCACAGGCCTCTCAGATCAGCACAATCCTAGGAGCAGCATGGTCCCTGGGCATCAACATGATTCCAGGTGACTGGCCAGCCCTCAGGCATCTGCAGAACACTTGGTGGCAACTGAGGCCATGGACACCACCCCACACTCCAGCTTCCCCATGGCCAGGGAACAAGACATGGCCCTTGGCAGTGGCCCATGCCCTGAAGTCTACATGGCTCCAGGTGGCAGGACTGGCCTCCTAGATCAGCATAGCCCCAGGCATGGCACAGTTCTCAGACACTGTCATGGTCCAAGGTGGCCGACCAGACCCTTGTCCTCCACATGGCCCTAGGTAACAACAGGAACCTTGGACATCAACTCAGACCTTGGCTACTGTAGGGCCAGTCCTCTGATGGAGAGACACTCCTGTCATCTTTTTCTATAAACCAGACTTCCACCCTTCTCAAATTCCCTATTTCACTGGCCTAGGATGCAAAGCCTCATCTAACAAACACTGTGGGTCCTGAGGCTGCTTCCCTCCCTGGTCATGACTCCGGACTTAGTCATAGAACTCTACAACTCTTTGTCCTGAGACAGGCAGTCCAGCCTCTCACCAGGGGATGAGGGGCCCAGCCTTCTATAACTAAAGAACTCCAAGCTTTTCCCACATTGAAAGTGGACCATTGCAATCTATTTCCTGCACTAGCAGTTTCCTTCTTCTGGTTTGTCAGCCAGTTCTTCTTTTCAGGGCATGCAGACTACACATTAACATATCCCCACAAAGAACATCACCAGACATCTCTGAAGATGTATTCAAAACTCTGGTTTGGGGGAATAGGGAAGTGCCTATGTTAATCCTATTAATGCAAATATTTAAAAAAAACTATCTGTAAAATGCACTTGTACAAGAAGCATGAAGGCTTACTTAAGGTTTAAACTGCAGACATTACTGTAAAAGAACTGCAATTGCATTCAGCCTAAGAAAGTTTAGGTTTCTCTGGTCTAGTTTACTCATAATCAGAGTAAAATTATAAGTATTATTATATGACAGGTTACACAAATGAGTTGCATGAACCTAGCCTTTTAAAAATGATCATATTCCCAACTCTCCACTTTACTAAATTCAGGAAAACCTTAGATTATACACATTAACAAGGCTTTATCATCATTTAAATTTGCCAAGTAATCATCATTCTGAAAATACAGTGCCATATTGAGGCTACCTGGATACTATCAATGAGTTTACCAGTGGAATGTGTCATCCTCTTTTTAAACTGTTGGTACCTTTTAAGCTAATGCAGTCCAAGTCAGCAACTGCAACTCTGCTGCCTCCAGTAGTGGTTAGTCCACTAGGCAGTAGCCATAGAGAATTCTGCTCCCTCAGGCACTGACTCTTGCAAGCTACTAAGAGAACTTAACTAAACCTCTGTCCTGCTAAAGAACTCAAGACTCAAGGGGTAAGGTTGAATTCTGCTCTTCAGAGAGGCTGAATAGCAAGTAGCTGACCTTCTCCTCTTGCTCACTTCCTCCAAAAAGCCCTCATGCTTCTCCTCTCCCCTCCTTAAAAACCCTTCTCCTCCCTACCACTTCCTGTCAGCTAGTTGCTGATGCAACCTCCTGACCTTGGGTAAATTTTATTTAATCAAATACATCTTTGCATCATTAAGCAAATATTCCAGTGTATAAACAAAAGTAACACATCTTAAAATAATATTCTATAGCAGTGAAAGACCCCCCCCCAGCACCCCTATAGTAATGCTATGTTTGCAAGGCTTATAAGGGAACAAAAGACAGTTCCAGGAAATAGAATGGCCCCACCGCAGCCCAGATAGCCGATAAGAAATGTTGCTCAACCCTATGATTAATACTGATTGTTCTCAGCCAGACCTTCGTCAATGTTATGCAAACCCCCTAAGAGTCATTAGAAATTCCCTAGCTTGTGAGGCACGTAGGGGAACAAAGGAATTCAGCTAGAAGGCAAAAGTGTAGAGATAAGCAGGATGTCAGGGGCAGACTGCCTGGCGTCAGTGTGGGAGGGCCAGAGCAGCTGGAATTCTAGATAGGGGTTGAGTCAACACATATATCTGGTTACCAAGGAAAGCCACAAACAGCCCTGAGCCTGAATTCACGCCCCATTTGATTTATGCTCGCGCCTCACTTGAATTGTCCAATCAGAGCTTTGTAACCATTCGCGCCTTGTTTAAATTATCCAATTAGAATTAGAACCCTTTGACTATTCGCGCCTCACTTGAATTGTCCAATCAGAGCTTTGTAACCATTCGCGCCTTGTTTAAATTATCCAATCAGAACCCTTTGACTAATACTTTCCCGTGCTTCTTGCTATAAAAACCCATCCCACCAACCCAGAGGCGCGCAGGTCTTCCAAGAGGCTTTGTTGCCCCAGGTACCTATGTTTGAATAAACCTCGTGCTGTTGCATCTGATCGGTGGTCGCTGCGTGCTCATTGAGCCGGGGGTCTCTCCTGAAGGGAGATCTCTTCGGGGGTCTTTCAGCAGGAAGATGTCTTTTATTCCTTACAGATGCCGTAAGTCTCTGAATAGAAACACAGTGGGGTTTAGGTGGGTACCTCTGTCTCCCCACCTTTGCTTGTTCTAGCTTTCAGAACTAAATTCAAAATGTTCCCACACTAAGCTGTCCTTCCTCTGAAAAGAACTTCTATGCCATCATGACAACCGTTTTCTCATGATAGACTATGAGTTCAGGATGTGATAACTTTGTCTCTTACCTGCTGCAATGTCAGCAGTGATGTCCATTTGACAAGGCAGTGTATGGAGATGGTGAGATAACTGTAGTTTAGGTAGAACATATTCTATCTCTGTGGGTATGGAACAAATAAGTACAAATAAGGTCAGATCCCAGCCTTACGAAGTGCACATTCCATTGAGAAGGCATTTTCATCTCTTAGGAATCCCACCCCCTTTGGTTTCTGTCCAGGCCTTGTAATGTGGTGTGTATGTGCATGTGTGTGTGTGCATATGTGTGTGTGCATATGTGTGTGTGTGTGTATGTGTGTGTGTGTGACCATGTGCTTTTCACACTTTTAAACTTTTCTAGCTATGCATATATGTGTTGTTTTATATATATGTATATATATGTATATGTATATGTATATATATATATATATATATATATGTAGTTGTAAGTGTAGGGAGATAAGGTAGGTATGGGTGTGTGCCACAGTCAAAGGACAACCTCAGGTATCAGTTCTTGCTTCCACCTTTTACCACAAGGTTTCCTATTGTACATCCCTGTGGATGTTATATGGCCCATATATTTCTAGAGAATCTTTTGTCTCTGACTTCCCATCTCACCATAGGAGTGCTGGGGTTACAAACGTATGTATGTGTGTGCTGCTGTGTGCAATTTTGTGTAGGTTCAGAGAATTTGAACTCAGGTCCTTGGGCTATCACAGCAATCTCACTGAGCCCTCTCCCCATCTCATTTGCTGTTCTTTATTTGTCTTTGTTTCATGTTTTAGCTGATATATCTACACAAGTGAGTTAAAAACATGATAGGCTAACAAGAGAAGACAGTGTTGTTCTTACTGATATTTTAACCCAATAGCTCTACCGTGGAGTTTGAAGTTTAAGGTCAGCTAATGACAGGATGGCGTTCTTATTTTCTACTTCTTTTTGTAACCCAGTCTTCCTTGAGACTTCCCAAGAAAGAGAAATGGCTAGGCTAAGGCAAGGTCTGGCTTTTTCACAAGTTTCCGGTCAAATTACTCCCTGATGTCTGTTACCCTTAGTCATCCTACCCTGGTTTTAACAGTTGACTCTGGCCTGAGTCCCCAGGCTTAATAGTTCATTTCACAGAATTCAGTTGTGTAATGTGAAAAACACTCTCTGATTATCAACATGCCTTAGATCATAAGCCAGCACTCCCAGCTCATTGCATTTGGACTTATTCCTCATAGCTCTCCACACAATAATGAGTTTCATGGCTCACTCATTTCTGGTCTATTTTCTACACTAAAGCCAGAATTATCTTTGAAAGCATGTCTATTAGAGCACCCTGCTCCCTGACTCAAAAGTCTAAGAAAACTTTCTGTCTGGGACTGGAGACATGGCTCAGTGAACAAGACCACTTGATGAACAAGCATGAGTACCTGAGTTCAGATCGCATTACTTGCAGAAAAAATACTAGGTAGCATCATACATGAGGCTATAACACTAGCAGTATGACCATTATCCTAGCTTGATGACCACTATCCTAGCTCTAGGTTCTTTTAAAGACCATGTCTCAATGGTGTAAGATAAAATGTGGTAGAGCAAGACATGCAACTTCTTCCTTTGGTCACTGTGTGTGTGTCAGAGGCACATGTACCTGTGCAAATGCCACACACACACACACACACACACACACACACACACACACACACACACACCAGAATTCTTAGACTTGAAAGAGCCTTAACATACCCTCTGAGGTCTTGCATCAGCTGGCTCCCATCTCAGACTTGTGTCTTTTCTCCCCCAGCTCTGTGGTTTCCAGATGTGCTCAGCCTATTGCCCTCTTTGGCTCCTTCTGCAAGCAGCACTCTTTCCTTGGGCATTTCTTGCTGGCTTCATTCTGTCTCTGCTTTAATCAAAAATCCCTCTCATCAATATTGCATTAAAAGTCAAAGTCTCTGCCATATTTTGTTTTCTGGCTTTTTCTTTAAATTACCCACATTATATGTTTATTAGCTTGTTGTTCACCTTATCTGCTATGGTGAAAATTCCAGTGGTGGGAGCACCTGCTATGTTCACCTCACTGACATAGGACCTCCCAGAACATGTAGGTATTAATAAATTTTGGCAGAAAGAAAGTATGTGTTCACTTGTGCTAAACTTGCCAGTCAAGCTGTTTTTCAGAATCATACCTGCTCTAGAGTTATAAAAAACTGAATTCTCTGCCTGCCAAGGTGACTCAGACAGTTAAGTGTCCACCACACTAGCTTGAAGACCTAAGTACAGTACTCATGTAAAGGCTTGCTATGGCAGGGTATACCTATAAACACAGTGCTGAAAGACATCCCCAGAGCTTGCCAATCAACCAATAAATGAATCAGTAAGTTCAAGGTTCAGTGAAAGACCATGTCCCAAAATAACATGAAGGTGAGTTACTGAAGAAGACACAAGCTTTTGACCTCTGGCCTCCACATGTATAAGCCCATAAAATATTCCTCCACCCTTCACTTTCCACCCCAAACTACCATCATTCTCTCACTGCCCACTTTGGCAGCCAGGTGCTGGCAGTGAACTCTGACTGAAAGGCTACATACCAAATTTCAAAAAGTCACTATAAAACTGAAATGTAAAAGACTTCAGTGAAATTTTAGTTGAAACAATAATAATTTGGATACATTAAGCAAAATGAAAATATTATTGAAACTGTTCCATCTGTTTGTCTTTTTTTAATCTGTGTATTGGAAAAAATTTCAACTGACATATAGTTGTAATCATGTAGTGTGATGGCTTCTCTTTCAGTATGGTTTTTCATTTAGGAACACACATTGGTAGTTCTCCCAGGCTTTCCAATAGCTTAGGAAAGCATTCCTCTTTGCACTGCATAACACCACATTGCTTGCAGGTTGCATAGCTTATTTATCCATCCACCTACTAAAAGACATCTTTGCTACTTTCAAGTTTTGTCAATTGAGGATAAAGCTGATATAAACATCCATGTGCTGGTTTTTGTGCAGCCATATGTTTTCAACACTAAGATGACAATTGCTGAATCATATGGTAAGAGTATGTTTAATTTTATAAGAAACAGCCACACTGTCTTCCCAAATGGCTGCAGCATTGGCATTCCTACCAGCCATGAATGAGAGCTACTGTCCATCTATATCCTCAGCAGCACTCCATACTGTCAGTGCCCTGGATTCTGGGCATTCTAGTAAGTATCATTGCAAAATAGTTCCTTACTGTTTTGATTTATATTCCCCTAACTATACATGATGTTAAACATTTTCCCATGTATATTGATTTTTAATTTCTTAAATTATATTTTTATTTATTTGTGTGTGTTTGTGTGTATACAATTGCCTTGGTGTACATGGGGAGATCAGAGGACAACTTGAAATGGTCAGTTGTCTCCTACAATCATGTGTATCCCAGGGATCAAACTCAGGTCAACAGGCTTGGTGGCCTTTACCTTTACCTATTGAGTCATCTCCTTAGCCCTTCATATGTTTAGTTGCCATCTGTTTATCTTCTCTGGTGACGTTCACCTCTACCCTGAACATTTTTGCAGGGGCTATTTTTAGACCCTCCTGCCTCAGTCTCCTGAGTTCTAATAACATAGTTATGAGCCTCTAACTCTGGTTTCCTTATCCACTTTTTGAACTAAGTTGTTCATTTTCTTATTGTTGACGTTCAAATACTCAGTGTACATTCCCTTTGCAACTATTTGCAACTATTTTCTGCCCACCTTTTCTCTCCATTCTTTACAAAGTAGTTCACTGAAGCAATCTTTAAATATCTAGAACAAGTGTTCTAAAGTGAATCTAACTGGACACCTTGTGTTTGTGCAACAATGCTATGACCACTGAAAAGCAAATGAAAATATCAACATTTTGAAAATTAGGACTAATGAAGCCACATCTTTTGTGGACAATGATTCTCTTTTTCAGGCTGTAATAAGTATTAACTTCCTATTCAAAATGTGCTCTCTCCATAACACTTCCCTACACTTCTCCCATAGACCTGAATTGACTATATCAAGTCTGATCGCCCTGAAATGGTTAATTTAGGGATTTTTGTTGTTCACAAAGGAGGTGGCATCTCTGAGGATTCTGTTTGTTTGTTTTGCTTTTACTTCCTTGGACGTTTCACACAGTAGCTAGAATACATTTTCATCTTGCAGGTAAGCCACTGTCTGACCTCTTAGCTTCTGATGCTGGAGCTTGGCCAGGAAGCCAATCGAGCTGAAGAGTAAGGAGGAAAAAAAAAATCACAGAATATTCTTATATCTAAACACAAACCCATCTAGGATCTCAGAAATGTCAGTAGAGTTCCCAGGAAAATCAGTGGTAGCTCCACCCAACTCTTCTTTTGCTGTGTATCTGAGTATTTCTGTGCTGGGTGGGAGTACTTCAACATACATGTAGAGTGGAGGCCAGAGGTCAACCTTGAGTTTAGTTGCTCAGAGGGCATCCACTTAATTTTTTTTTGAGACAGGGACCCCTTCATCAGGATTTTGAGCCCATCAATTCATCATGAGTTTCAGGGACCCACATGACTCTATTTCCCCAGCACTAAGACTACAAGTCCATTCAACGTGCTTGGCTTTTTGTATACATTATGTGTTAGAGTCCAGTTCCAATATGCCAAAGGGTTCTTGTGGGGAGAAGAGAGGAATGGGGAAGTATTAGATAGAAATATAGTGGAGATGACAAGAAAAACAGAGACACAGGATAGCTTCAGGAGGGCCCTGGGTCAATAACCAGCCACCTAAAGTTTCATTCTAATGGGCTTTCTATACACTACTAAGGAAAGAGGCAAAAGATCTCCTTTCAAAATCAAAGTGCAACATATAGCCAAGTGTAGACCCTTCAAAACACCTGGTAACCACGCCCTTGGCCAAATCATCCTATTCTGCAGCTCTGCTAGATAAATCAAGCTCAGACTTTCTGATCTTGAGTAAGGCCTTAACTAGGGAGCCTCTGTGGGCCTTCTTTATAATATAAAGTGTCCCTCAGACCCCTCAGATGGACTGTGCCTGTCTTAGGTCACCTTCTTCAACCATACAGTCTTACCTATCTTTGAAACACACATTCCACCAAGTGTGCTCTCTCTTGGATTGATATCTGGCAAGGACTTACCTGTCTCTGACTACCAGCCTCTGGCAGAGGAAGGTACAGATCCTAACTCCATGAATCAGCTTCTCCACTATGAACTTGCAAATAGCTGGAATAACTATAGCAATATTCCTGCTCCTTATGGCTGCTATGCCTCCTAGTAAAGGAATAGAGGATAACCAAGATAGAATGGCCTTTTTAAATGGATGTAAGATGTCTATAGCAGTTTTAACTGCATCAAATCTTTTTTAAAATCAAAAAACTCCTGATAGAGTCACATCAAATAAATCAGGAAACTCCTGATGCAACTGCATCAAATCTAAGGATTCCTTAGCATCATGATAACATACATTAACAAGGTTAGCATCATAATTCTAGTATGAATATTACTATCCACAATTACAGTTCTCACAAACTTATATCCAAAAGCAAACTCTTAATAGATCTATTTATACTTCATAAACTTTAGCAAATATACACAAAATAGTTCCATAAACAGTTCTATTGTTACACAAAACAGTTTGTGAGTCACTACAGTTGATAGAGTATATATGTGTAGGTGAAATCAAAACTGTCCCATTTCTGAAGTCTGAAAAGTTCAAAAAGTAAGTCCTGTTACTAGTCTTAACATTTCCCTGAATGTGTAAGATCAAGGCCTGACTTTATATAGCTGTCCAAGTCATAATGAATCTGAAGCAAAAAGCTCCAAATGTGAAGGAACCAACAACCAAAAACTTTTTGCAGTCCCCTTGCATGCAACAACCCTGTTCAAACAAGAAAGAGTCTTGGAAACATGCTCAGCTACAGTGGCACTTTCCAGCTGGTAGCCTTCTCCTAGGCAATCTGCTCTAGGGCAAAGATGGTATCACTGCAGCTGAGCCATTGCGGACCTCTTCAGAAAAGACCTCCTTGCATCCAGCATGAACCCAGAAAGCCATCTCTTAAATGGGCTACACATTTGTTTGCCACCAGCAAACAGAATCTGTGTGGCTTTGTCTGCTAGCTCATCCCATTTTTGAATTGTTTTACTGACCTGGTCCATTTGCACCTAGCTCTGGCTTGCCAGCCCCAAAACCCCTATGTCCTAGGGCCTAAGGGTTTTCAATCACCTGCCTCTCCACCACCATGAGCTGTGGCTCTCATTCAGCACCCCAGGTCATGGAGGAAATCCAGCTGTGGCCAGTTGCAGCTTCTGCACCCCAGGTCCATTACCTGTTCTGTCCAGGGTCTTCCTCTGTGCACTGCCTTGTTTGCATGGCCAAATGCCACCCTCAGGGCAGCCCCACAGTTCTGTCTCACCCTGCCATGGGGAGCTCAGGCTGCCTGGGTTCCAGCCTGTCTCTGCTGTTTAGCCTGGAGCATAGTTCTGTCTCACTCAACAGTTCCAGCATTGCTGCTGCTGCTGCTGCTGCTGCTAGGGACTCAGACCATGAGCACAAAACCTCCACGGCATTTTCCAAGCCTGGTTATGTCTTGCCCAGGCATCTTGCCAGCCAGCAGTTTCCCTAGAGTTCATAGCACCACTTCTGCTGTGGTTCCACACTTGGGAATGCTGCCTCATCTCCACAGGGATCCCAGTGTGCCCAGAACACATAGCCAGCTGGGTGCAATCAGATTTGGAGGCACCTGTTTCTGGCCCACTGGCTGAGTTCCCAAAGGGCATCTTTCCCTGGAGGCTTTGTCTCTTGAGCAGTGGCCCAGGAGACTTACCCTCCAACTGCCCACTGGGCTCTGTTGCTCCACTGTCCCAGGGTGTCCCTCACTCAGCTCTGCCCCTGGGAACTCTGGCTCCAGGTGACATACTTGCCCTGGCCACTGGGGTCAGAAGCCTCCACTACTACTTGTATGCATTTTCTCACCTGACTCATCAAGGCCGTGGAGTGTAGCCTCCAGCCATGTCTGTTTTCACTCTCACAAGCATTCTGGCTGACTGCATTCACCTCAGTGCAGCTCCTTAATGCAGAAAACTTGCAGACCCTCTCTTCCCGTGCTAGCTCTCTTGGTGTCTTCTGCCAATGACTTGATGATGCCCCTTGTGTCTCAGCGATGTCAATCCTGGGTTAGCCACTGTTCCCACAGCTGTTGCTTATGGTGAGGGCTTCTAGGGAGCCTCTGTGGGCCCCCACAATTCTGGGGATTGAGTTCAGATCCTCATACTCTCGTGGCAAGTATTTTACCAATTGAGCTCTTTTCCCAGCTCTCATCATTCAATTATTTCACGATTTTACCACCATGATAAAGAAGAAGAACAAATCATTACTGTAATCACTGTTATAGCCAAACAATGTTTCCAGACTATCAAAAATATCCTGTTATTTGATAGTGAAAAGTTCCCGTAGGATGCTGTTACTGACTGTCCCAGACCTCTCTGAGGCAATTTGGCAGCAGATGTAACATGAGGACACTGTCATTTGCTCAGTATTAAGTAACTTGGGACAATCATTTCTCTTTGGTTTTCTCTCATATCTGTAGCTTTATTTCTCAACTTAAATTCTCTTGGCTTAATGTTCTTTTTTTTAAGATTTTTTCTTTTTTTTAAAAAGATTTATTTATTATGTATACAGTGTTCTGCCTGCATGTCAGAAGAGGGCACCAGATTTCATTACAGATGGTTGGGAGCCACCATGTGGGTGCTGAGAATTGAACTCAGGACCTCTGGAAGAGCAGCCAGTGCTCTTAACCGCTGAGCCATCTCTGCAGCCCGGCTTAATGTTCTTACATCACTAGTTCCTGTTGGCATTCCTGCCACTTCATGAAGTTCTTTCTTCCTCTAGTTTCATTTTCTTCTTAGGCCTTGGGCTGAGGTGAAGTATGGTAGGTTTTCTAGACTTCTAATATTTTGATTGAATTTATGTTGCTGAATGGAAGAAGTCCATTTCTATAGTCATTCTAAGTAGAACCATCGAACAAGATTCCAGTTAATATGAATTTGGTACGTACAGACCCACTCATTAGGCCACTCAAGGGCAATTATAAGGGATTTTAAATGTTGGACCCATTTTTAGGACTTTGAGTTTCATTTAAAGTTAAGCAGTTGGCAATGGTTCAATAAAAGGAGTTTAATATTTAAAAGAGTCAATACTTAGAGTTATTTCTTAGGCCTTAAAGGCAAATGTGACATAAAAGTGATGAACTAACTTGGATATACTTCATTTTGTTTCTAAATTAGCTTCTTAAATGTGTAGAACTGTCAGTGTTGGAAACCTCATTGGAAAGAAAACTGTACACACTCTAAGAGATAATTGATGATCTATGTTCATCACTTGCTCTCTTCACAAAAGCTAGACATCCAACAACTGAAGGAGGGTAATGAAAATGTGGTGCATATACACAATGGAACTTTATTCTACTATAATAAGAGTGGAGTTATAAAATAAATGAGTGTACCTGAAAAAAACAATTATACTGAGTTAGGTAACACAGGACCAGATAGACAAACAATACATATTCCCTTTCATATATAGATCCCACATTTGAATCTATAGATATGTATAAAATGAAAACTAGAAAGGTACCATTGTTGAGGTATGCCTTTCATGAAGTAGGACAGCAGATAGATATGAAAATATATAGGGGCATATTATAAATAGAATGGTTGGAGCAGAGGCATGTGGATGAGGAAGGAGTAACCAAAATGAGTACATGAAGGAGGTACTATTGTATCAGGGACACATCATGCCCAGTAGGTTGGTATTATGTAGTTCAAAAGGTTCACAGATGGATGATACTCTTGGGGCCTTTCTCTCTCAGTAGCCCACATAATTCCTTTTGACACTATAAAAGCTAGCCAGAAAATAGGAAACTACTATATAGAAATCTACTACTTTGTAAAACATTTTTAGAACATACTTTAAAGCAAAATAAGAAAGAGAGGTGGCTTGGCTGGCAGTGCTACTCCTAGAAACCACAAGCTGTGAAATAAAACTCCAGCGTTAGATGACGTGCACTGCCTTAGGATACATTGGTTAGTGAAGTCCTCCAGGTCCCTGCAATGTCACATGCTCTTGCCATTTCTCCTGGTTGCCCTCCAGATCCAGATAACTTATGAAGATGCACACAGCTTAGATGAAAGATACAGAAAATTCAAGCTTCCTATCTACTGACTACCTTTCACAATGTCAAAAAGTGCAAGAGCAATGAGAATGCATTATACATATAAAAGTTCATCAAAGAACAAACTTGATTGTTTAAATATTTTGTATGGATTGAGACACTGTGATTACCAATAAGAAAAGTAATCCTTTTTAGATGTTTTTGTCTTCTTGAAAGTAAGTTGAGGAATAAACACAAGAAAGGAATAATCCAGAACTGAGAAAATCTGACTTGATGTGCTACCTCCTGTTTGAATAAAGATAAAAAAGTCAAAGTGGGCTGAGAATTAAACCAAGAATATGCAAACTACAGCAAATGAACTGTATCCACTGTTACACAACGGTGCACATGATCAGACAGTGAAGTGCAGTTATGTCCAGTCAGAAAGCATCTGTTTCAGATGGAGACTCACCCCAGGGCTGGGGCCAGAGACAGATGTGTTGGATAAGGATGAAGTGACTGGAATTAAGATGATGAACTGATCTAATCAAGTAAGTCACATTCTTCTCCTATAGTCAGAAGATATACTTTCTTCTTTGGTGTGAGACAGGCAAATGAGAAATAGAAATTCTGCAATTTACTACAAGTTCCCAGCCCAACAGTTCTGAGTCTGTGCTAGTTCCATGACCATTTCAAGAGTCACTTTACTTTCTGTTGTAAGTCCCTTCATCTCATTCTTCAGGATTTTCTCTGTACCAACATGAAAATATTAGATCTGATTGGAACACAATGCTTGACCTGTCTGTCAGTTCTTATGGAGTGTCATGGGAAACATTGCCAATCAATCACAGCACTACATCCTACTAGCATAAGACACAACCTTAGAAACCTTTCCAACCCACTTCTGCAGGCAATCTCTCCTGACTGGGCTTGTTCACGAAGTTATTCCAGGCAGCAGAGGATCCAGGGGACCATGCATGATAGAATTTTCCATCATCAAGTTACCACATCATACATCACCAGCAATTATAATATGTACAAGAACTCAACTACTGTCTCCAAACTCATCTACCTAGTTCCCTAATGTGTAATTACACTCTGCTGGGAAAAGGAGATGGAGGTCAGACATAAATCTTATCTTCAAGGGGCCTGTTTGTGGGCAATACTGAACTGTAGGTTAGTACTGCCTATGTAGAGAATTCCAAGTGTTGTCATTGTTCTGTTGACAGAAAGCTGAAGGCACTTAGAGAAGACTTAGCAAGACTGCTCCACCCAAAGGGCATTTGCAAAAAGCTGCATGGAGAGGAGAACACTTGAGTTGAGTTTTAGGAAAAGTATGAGGAAAGGAGGAAAAAAGAGCACTCCCAGCACAAGGAGCTACATTAAATAAAGCACACAGACAGGGAGTTCTAAGGAATGTACAGGGAACATTGAACACTGAGTGTTGGATTGGCCAGGCTCTGTGATAGCCAGAACAAAATGGACAGGAAGCTTGTGATCTGGTGACAGGTACTGAAAACCAGAATAATACAAGTTTGGGGGATTTCTTAGGAGCAATTGGGGGAATAATGACAACCTTGAGTTGGCACCTTGGTTGCTATGCAGTAGACTGGGACTGTCAAAGTCACATAGAATGAGCAACATGGAAACAGGCCTGAGACTCAAAGGCTTTTGTGAAGAGAAAACTGCAACTTCCAGCCTGCGTTTGGAAGGTTCTAGTACTCCCGTCAAGGACTACAGCTTGAATAAAAAGGAAATCAAGTGCCTCTAAGCAGTTTCATTATCCATTTCTCCAATATGTATTCAGTCTTCCTTAGCTTGACCTGGAGAGATAGCTGTCCCTTAAGGAAAGATAAGCTATGACCAGCTTGGTGATGGAGAACAGGGACACTGCACACCTTGTTACATGAGTGGCAAGAAGATTCGAGAATTATGTTTGTCCTGTGCTAGAATACATTTACCTGGCAGTCCAGGGTTTCAGCAGCATTGGGAAACAGGAAAGGGAGACAGAGAAGAGGAGAAGCAGGTGAAAGAGAGAGGTCAGAGAAAGCACAAGGGCATACTACCCAGAGAGCTTAGCAGTGAGTTCTCAACCTTCCTAATACTGTGACCCCTTGATACAGTTTGTGTTATGGTGATCCCAACCATAAAATTAGTTTTGCTGTTACTTCATACTGTAATTTTGCTACTGTTATGAATTGTAATGTAAATATTGTTGGAGATAGAGGTTTGCCAAAGGAACCACAACCCACAGGTTGAGAACCACTTGCTTAGAGGCAGAGATCTGGCTCTAGACAACTAGCAATTAGCCTGTACTGAATAATTTCTATGGACACATTGAAAGTATGGTTACTATGTGTCTTCATTTTTCTAATGTTATCACAGATAATTGAGAAAAAAATATCAGGGGAAAAAGAGTCATTTTGGTCCATAATTTAAAGGGTTTCAAGTAGTCATGGCAGCTGGCACAGGGAGAGCATAGAGGCTCACATAATGATGGCTAAGAATGAATGGCAGGGGAAGAGCAAGGGGGGAAGGCAGAGGAACAGAGAAAGAGCACACACAGAGATGTGCGTAGATCTCTCTCTTTCCTTTGAATCCCCCCCCCCCCCCCCCAGTTATAGACAGTGCCGTCCATAGTCAGCGTGGCTCTTTCCTCCTTAGCTGATCTTTCCAGTTGTTCTCACTGACATAGCAAGATGCTTGCAATCCAGGCTTGTTGACAGTCAAGATGAGCATGAGAACTTGCTATCCTCCCTATTCTCTAGTTAAATATCATCAAACTGAGTGGAGTTGAAAAGGTGAGGATCTGCTTGTGGGAAGCAAGTGTACCAGTGCCAAGTCCAGGTGCTGGATCTGATCTCAGGTCTGCCTGACTGGCCAGTTTCCCACAGCATGATTCACCCTCAGCATTAGACCAGCTTCCATCTTAGGATCAGGGTAGGGCAAGGATGATTATTATCCTCCATCAACTTCTTCTCGCTCATTCCTTTGGGGCTTTTTTTTTTTAAACTGGTTAAGGTGTGTGGCCTTTTGAACCATGGGTTTGCTTCTAAGGAGTTTTTCAGCTCAGCATCAAGCTCATCTCCTCTATCAGTTGCCTGACACCTCACTGCAGCCCCATGCTTCCCTAGGAAGTCTGTTCAATCCCCTGATGCTCACTCTCCCATCTAGAATTCTGACATAAGCATGACAGCTGTGAGCACCACTCTATTTGTGTGTGTGTGTGTGTGTGTGTGTGTGTGTGTGTGTGTGTGTCTTTCTTTCCACTCTAGCAGACTGAGATTCATAAAGCCTCCACATGCTTAGGGGAACAGTCTGTGAAAACCTTGCTTATTGCTATTTACTGCTTGTAACCTCCATTTTGGATATACCAGGGAATTTGCCACTACTGCTAAATTATTAATTCAACATTCCAGGACCTCAAAGAAGTCAGAGGAAAGTGGGCATGGAATGATAACGCCACTTAGAAAAAAACATGGGGTAAGGAAACAGAATAATTATGGACTCAGAGGCCATGACAATAGGTACTAACTGTCCCATACAGGACGAATTTTCTCTTTGTTGTTAATATGATTAATTTAATCTTATCCTAGTAGCCTTTAGCCTGCAGCATCAAAGTATTCCTTGCTGGGCAACTCTTACCCTTTCGTGAGTTTAGGGAACATAATTCTCTGTCAGTTCTGCAATGATAAAATTCTGAAGAAAGGCTGTAGATTCAAAATCAAAGGGTACAAATGGAGACCATTGCAAAAAAATCACAAACAACCAAAATGTAGTTGTGGAACCCAGTGACTGAATACATCTACAAAAACACTCCTGAACCTAAGGCTCAGGTGCATCTTGGAAGAGTGGATGGGAAGATTCTAACAGCCAGAGAACAGGGACCTTAGCTGTGAGCCTGTGTCTTCTGCAGACAGAAGGAAAGATGCACCTACAAAAGCTCAGCACTATGGGAGCCCAAACCACACCCAAACAATGACAACAGTAGTTGACATGCCAGTGTGAAGGGGGAAATCACATAAGTCCCCACTTGTAGATGAAGAGCTGTAAGTAGTTAATGACTTCTAAGAGGAAAAAAATCAGTCTTAGCTAGAGATATGCCCCCTAACTGGTTATCATCAACAAATGGTCAGCCCTAAATATGTACACATAGAAGCAACACTAAATGAATACAGCAAGTTGTATTTATATATTTACATGTATGTAAATATATATTATATATGAGTGTGTAACAATGATAACCAATGAAAAATTAAGATAATGTATGCTAGTAGAAGGAAAGTTTGGAGGTAGAGGAAGGATAACAATAGAAGAGAAAACAGATACAACCATAGAGGATTGAAGATGATCAGAGCATATGTGTATGTATATACATATATAAATATATACATGTATATATGTATACGTATTTGTATAAACTGAGAATAAAAAGAAAAAGAAGCTCTGAGGAAAAAAAACATAGGCTACATGTGAGTAAAAATAACACAGATAAAAGGAGTCTCCACAAAGTCCTAACAACATGACCACCTAAACATGAGTTGAACAAGGACATTTCACAGTGGATGGGTTAAAAAAGAACAACTGAGGCCTCAACCCTGCACAAATAACTGCAGGCAGAGAAGAAATGATAAGAGCTAGAAAGAAACATTCCTAACCAAGTGCTTATCCAGTACCAGATAGCCATCCCTAAGATCATACTACATTATGTCGTTTAGAATGAACAGGTTATATTTAGGAATGTGTATATGTAACAGCAGCTAGTGAAAACAGAGACCATGAATTTGAAAGAGAGCAAGAAGGGGTATGTGGGAGGGTTTGGAGGGAGGAAAAGGGAAATGATGTATCATACTATAATATAAAAATAAAAGAAATAACAATAAATTCAAAGACTATTGTGTGCTTAATAATAGACTTCTTGTCAGTGTTATAAATCCCACCACAATGGTATAATAAAAGCAACAAAGGCCTGAGTCTTGTTGAATTTTCTCCAAACTGGAATTATCTTGATTGACTTCTAAATTAGAACAATAGTTCATTTTAACTGCAAAAATGTCAGACTTATACAACAAATATATACTTTCCATTTCATAAGATAATCCCAGTGACCAGGAGATAACCACTCTTCAAAATGTATTATGAACACAAAGTATATGTTTTAACACAAAGGAGTATATATTATGACTAATGTATGTACCATAATCTACTTTTGTTTGTTGCTCTATTGTGGCTTTACCTCCACATCAAAATGAGGTCTTCCAATTAAAAATAACATGGCATGGACAACTGTGGTATTATTACATGAGCAGGAGCACCCCTCATCCTTTGGCCTTGGCTCATCCCTGTATCTCATCATGTGACAAGGTAACACAGTGCAGCGGTTCTTCCGTCTTTACTCTTGCTGAGGCCATTTCCGGTTTCTCTGTCTCTTTGTCTCCCCCTCCTCCTTCCCCTTCTCCTCTCCCCCTCCTCCCCTTCTCTCTGTGTGTCTCTCTCTCCATCAAAAACAATTTTATAAAATGAAAATGGAAGGCAAATATTTCCCCATAACCATTACAGAGGTAAATAAAACTCCCAGTGACAGGTTATGAACCATAAACTACAAAGTCTGCCATGGAACAAAATGAGAAAAGTCACTAAAGGTGACATATAACTATTATGGAATTGCAAAGATGTGTTGCATTTGTTTAACTATGTAAAATGTGTTGCATTTGTTTATATTTGTGGAATATTTGTTTAACTATATAAAGACCTGTTGTATTTGTTTAATTATGTAAAGATGTGTTGCTGTTTTACCTTGACTACCTAAGGTACCTTGATTAGCCTAATAAAAAGCTGAATGACCAATAGTGAGGGAAGAGGTATAGGCTCAACTTCTGGGCAGGAGAGTAAATAGGAGGAGGAATTTAGGCTCCAGAAAGAAGAAAGGAAAAGAAGAGACAGGGAGACCCCAGGGGCCAGCTAGCCAGACACAGAGGAAGCAGGAAGTAAGTAGGACATAAAAATGAAAGAAAGGTAAAAAGCCCCGAGGCGAAATGTAGATGAACAGAAACAGGTTAATTTAAGTTAAAAGAGCTACTGGGACAAGTCTAAGCTAAGACCGAACATTCATAATTAATAATAAGTCTCTGCATCTTTATTTGGAGGCTAATTTGTGGCCTAAAGAAAATTCCAACTACATATAACCTCTATAGAAGTAACATAAGACATAAAATGCTCTTAATGCATAAATGAACTGGGCTTAAATATTACTATAACAGTTCCCCAATGGAGATAATTATAAAAGGGAGTTCAATAGAGATGACCACTCAGACACAGTTTATGGCCAATTGAAGTCTTCATTCCATTATCACAGAAGCAAGCAGTTTAGCAGAAGCTAAGATAGGTTAGCTGGGCATCTTGAGCTTGGTTTCCTAAAATAGAGTTCAGTAACTCTTCATAGGATTCTCTCTCCATCAGGAAGATCAAATTCTAATTAAACCTGAAATGGCCTCAGCAAAAATAAAGATGGAAGAACTTCTGCACTGTGTTACCTTGTCACATGATGAGATACAGGGATAAGCCAAGGCCAAAGGATGAGGGGGCACTCCTGCTCATGTAAAAATACTGCAGAGGGGGTAATGTATAAGTAACAGAAACTTGCTTCTCACAGTGCTGAGGTTTCAATGTCCAGGATCAAAGCATTGGCGGGTGAAGACCAGGTTTCTGGTTCCAAGATGGCCCCTCATACCTGCATCTTCTCATGACTAAGGACAGGAGAGTAAAAAGGGATCAAGCCTGTTCTCTCTAACTTCTTTACAAAAGTACTAATATATTCATGAAAGCCTTCATAGTCTAAAATCTTTCTAAAGGCCATACCTCTTTTTTAAATCTTTATTTTTATGTTTATGGGTGTTTTGCTTGTATCCATGACTATGCACCACATGCGTACCTGCTATTCATGCAGAATTGTTGTTGGATCCCATGGAACTGAAATTACACATGATTGTGATCTGCCAAGTGGGTTCTGGGATATGAAACTGGATCCTTTGCAAGAGTAGCCAGTGCTTTCAACCAGTAAGCCATCTCTCCAGTCCCAATACTGTATCTCTTAGTGCACTGAGTACTGTTTTAACATGAATTATAGAAGTAACACAAACTTTCAAGTCATCCCAGGGCTTCTCCTTCACAAGCTTTTTCATAGAAGGAAAGCTTTCATACACAGAACTCGAGAAAGTATATGCCACAGTTATTGTCTAAAATCCAAGTTTACTATGGGATTGAACAGCTTGATTTGCCCACTCTACATTTACTGTTCTGGTGCGAATAGAAATGATACATTCTTCAGCTGAGTTCATGGTCATCTGAACAATAACACCCAAGGTCTGTTTATTACTAGTAAGAGAGACTATAATGGAAATGAGATGAAGTGAACAGATGCACAGTATTAGTTATTAGATTGCAGTCAGAAGATTTTATAACTTCTTTTTTCTAATTGGTAAGTTTCTTTTTCATTTTATAATTTGTTCTTTGACAATTTCATATATATTTATTACCTATTCTGATTTCTCTCTCCTCGCATCTTTTCTCATCTCCCTCACATCCATATCAACCATCTCTCCTCCACAGTAGTCCTTTTCCAAAATTCATGACTTTGGGGTTTGTTTTTCTGACTCATTTAGTTTATCCAGACATGTCTGCATAACTACTGATTCAGAACTATCAGAGCCTGGTGGGGTCACCAGTTGGTAAGTAATGATTCCTCTTCTCCCAGAATCTAATAGTAGTAGCAAATATAGTATACTATGTGAGTGCCTGGTACCCAAGGAGGACAGAAGAGGGCAAAGAATCCAGCTCTTATAGATAGTTGTGAGCCACCATTGTATGCTCAGAATTGAACTTGAGTCCTCTGGCAAAAGCAACAAGTGACCATAACTGCTGAGGCTTCATAACTTTATAAATTCAGCTCATGTGGCTGACTGTTGATGGGCCCATTCATGCACAGATCCAGTGCAGGCATCCACACTGATTGCAATGGCTGTTACCAGAAGGTTGGTCACTCACAGCCCTTTTCCCTGTCTTCTGTCTTTTCACGTTTTTTCTTTCCCCTTTTACATAATGTTCCTTGGGCCTTAGAGGGAATAAATATTTTAATAAGCACTCATCTGTCACCTATCCCCAGGATCTTGTGCAGTACCTTAGCCATATTGAAGATAAGATGTTCTAACTTGTAAGAGCTTCTTCTAAGTTATAGAAATGCTGAAACCCCAAAATGAGACATGATCCCTATGCAGAGATACAGTAACGAAATTTGAAGTCACTGGATTTATCTCCCCACTCACTGATGCAAATTTTTATTTATAAGCAAGGAATTGGTTTTAGTTGAATTACTGTTATTCAATTACTTGGTTAAATCACTTGATGATCATTAATAATTGTAAGAGACCCAACATAGGTGATTTACAGGAGAGTACAAAGAATACAAATATAAGCCAAAAGCTGATGAAAATGTATATTAAGAGAAATTGTGTCATCTCAAATATTCAACACTGTGTCACCTGCAGTAATAGTAACTCAAGGAAACAATTTAAGATGTATCAATTAACTAATACTTAGTAGAAAGCACTCTAACGCGTAGGAGGTCAGATTCTATCTTTTCATAAGAATGCAGTATGGATGGTATTATAATTCCCATTGTCCTCACCATCATTATTATTAATTGGCATATATCCTATAGCATTAACAAAGTTGGCTCAACTAAAACCAGTGATACCTTGATGAGATGAGAATCACTCCGAGGGACAGCTACCTGGTATTAAATGGAAACTCAGAGCTCAGCTGAGATTGCTGCCTAGGCCCCTGGGTTCTCTTTCTACCTGACTAGTTAGAACTTTTTCATAATGTAGTGTGTGGTCTTAAGCACTAGCACATAGGAATATAGCTTAATTACTAAGAGTACAGAAGTGAAAGCTGCTGGTACCTTACCCAATATTGCATTCAGCACATTTAAGCTATTAAAGTGGCTAAGAGGTGAGCCTAAACTCAAGAACAGACTAACCTAAAGCATATATATTGGAAGGTGTGGCTGATTAAAAGTATGACAGAGTAAAGAGTCTGTTGTAGCATGTTCTCCTACTTCTAGCTGTATATCACCCTCCCACGTATAAAAATGTAACCTTCTAACTTCTAAGAGCTAAAAAAATCTCATATCATCTGGTATAGAACCAGATTCTCAGCCAGAATCCAGGAGGTTTTGATTAAATCAGTCACCATGTAAATAAAACTCCTCGGTCACAGATCTAGATCTAATGATAAACCACATAGAAGATCAAGATTCTAATATCCCTACCTTCCCTACACATCCAATATATAATATATAGAAAGGCTCATCTAAGAAGAAGGAAAATCATACGTCAATTAGCAACCCACAGTCATTAAAGTAAGACATATATAACTTGGTCCATTATGGAATATGATACATAGACTTTAGTTCCTATGATAATCAGAAAACTAGGAAAACTACATTACATATTTAGTTTTAATATTCATAAGTAGACAGCACAAACTCATCTCTGGCATAAATAATCGAAGTAATTTCTACAATTGTTCTAGTTCTCTTCCAAAAAAGATTACAAACAGGGAAAAGATCCCAAACATAAATTGTTGATCTCTGTGAAACAAAAATCAGATCTTAAAAAGGATGAAATAGGTAGGAATCATGAGTAAGAGTCACCAAAAGGATTGAGTTATATCAAAGAATTTTAGAAATCAGTTAGTGGTTCTCTTGAGTTTCTTATATGTATGAAGTTTTGTGTATGTGTAGTAAAATTCTATAAGCTAAGACAGAAAGAAACACTGAATTATAAAAACTGAAGTTTACAGAGTTCAATGGACTGATGATAATTAAGCATCTGTGAACCAGAATAAAGTATCCACAGTGGTATCCTCAGTGAATAGAGAGGAATCAGGACTTGATATCAGTATCATGCCCATGGGCAAACAGTGGACAGTGAGAGGAGTTGTGACTTAATACCAGCGTCATGTCCATGGGCAAACCTGTCCCAGAGCAATCATCACAAGGTTTGAAAATGGAGCTTCTAAGCTGAAACTAACTAGAGAATACATTTCTTAAAATAACCAACTATGCAATAGTCGAAATGTGCAGCAGCCAATCAAACAGTACAGACAGGATAAGAATAAGCAGAACATGATCCATGATCAGGAGAACACTTGGTCAAGAGGAACACACAGCCATAGCAAAGATGCCAAATGTCACATAGATCAACTAAGATTAAACAGTAGTGATAGCAGTGCATTCACAGTTCACAGAGAACCTGGTTCTAGTGATGAGAGAAATGGAGCACAAGAAAACAATCAAGTGTAACACTAACAGATGACAATATAGAGTCAAGTATAAGAACTCCACTGGATAGAGTGTGACAGCTGGTTTAACCATGCAGAAGAAAACACAAGTACTGCTAAAAAAACAACTTTAGAATATGAAGTGATTGAAGCATAAGGGTAGGAGGAAACATTCTGCATATTCAAAGCCAAAGTTTACAAATCTGTTGAAAACTATAAACCTATGGACCAGTTGGAAAGCTACCTTGAAAAATGTGACAGGAAATACAAAGTCTACCCACCTGCAATTTGTAACTAGTGATAATATCTTTTTTATAAGAAGAAGCAAAAAAGTTTTTAGACAAAACTGAGTCTGTAATCAGCAGGTTCACACTTTAGATAAAGGTAGGAAAAATTTTTGTTAGAGGAATAGAGATATCACATGGAAACAGATCTGCAAAAGCTAGGGAGGGGGAGATTTAGAAACAGCAAGCATACATGCAAATGTTGCAATTTGCCACTTTACTTTAAGGTCTTTGAAAGCAAATTAATGACAATATATTATTAAGTAAAATATGAAAATAAAATTGTAAAAATAACACAAAGCATGAGAGGAACCAAATACTTTTTGAAGTGCTGTTAAACCTTATACACAATATGTACAATGCAAGTTAAAAAAATTTCAAGCTCTAGAGAAACTGATAAAACATAATAAGCTAAAACCAGAAATAAAATTAAATATTAACTTCTATTTAATAGAAGATATAAACACTCAGTCTAAAATAATCCAAGCATCATTTTAAAAAATAGGGAAAAAAATCATGGATGAAACAAAGAGAAACACACACTAAGGCAACAGTAAATTTAAGCCCCAACATAATAGTTATATAATATTTAAATGACTGAAAGTATCCAATGACAGAGACTTATGGACTAAATATAAAAGTAAGACCAGATACTAATGAAACAACCTTAATTGTAGACTTAAAGCTTGAAAAGGTTTGCTGTTTAAGTACTAAGGATATTAGGGTATCTAAGCGCTTATGGTAGAGGACAGATGGTGGACTGACAGATGAGTACCTCAGACAGGAACACGGCCTAGAATAAGGGCTATTTCAAACATGAAGAGGCTGATTTATTGAAATCCCGTGTGTGCACACACGATGACAATGTAACACTGACCAAAAAAGAAACAGAAGATAGCTGCAATGAGAGAGAAATCCATGGTGTGGGTCATCAACTTCAACAGTGGTTTCTATCACTCATGAAGTAAGTAATAAAAATGTCTTAAGATATTACAAATTAGATGTATATTAGAAACCAACTTGATCTAATTATCATGTGCAGACATACAAACCACAGATAGCAGACTATATATTCTTTCCAAATGCATCTGACAAATTTACCAGATTCTAGGCCATAAAATGAGTCTTAATAAAAGTAATAGAATCCAAGTAATAAAAATACATGTTTTCTAACAAAAAGTAGATTAGAGATCACCCAGAAAGCTACCTAGGAAACCTAAAGCTATTTATAAAGTAAACAACACAATTCTAATAACTTAGAATTAAGCACACTCTGGCTTTTCAGCAAAACAAAACAGTAGTTTGCTTTCAACTAATAATCCATGGATCAAAGGGAAATCTTAAATAGAATTTTTAAGTATTTTGAACTAAATTAAAATAAAAACACAGCACATCAAAATTATGGGTTGTAACTAAACAAGCAGTTCAAGATAAATTTATGGTGTTAGATTGCTCTGAGAAAAGTGATGGGGAAACCAGTGATTGCAGCATCTACAAAGATCTAGGAGGAAAAGAGAAACCAACCCAATGTAAGCAAAGGAAAGAAATAATAAAAGAGCAACATTACAATAATTTATTTTTAATTAAAGCAGAAGGAATTCCCCATGCAGGACTGAGATCAGGGATCACTACTACAGCACCTGCAAACATTGACAAGACAGAACAATTGCTTAAACAACTATGTGCCAACCAACCCCACAACTCAGGGGGTGGAGAGAAGATAACCCCAATGACTAACACTGATATGGAATAAAATCTAAATTACCCCAATGCCTGTTAAGGAGAATGACATCATAATAAACAACTGTCGCACTATGGAGAATCCCAGGACAGATGGTTGCACTGATAAAATGTGATAAACATTTTAAATAGAAAAAAATCCACTGATGCAAAAAGCAGATGAAACAGTTCTCTCTCTATTTATCTGCTGACAACAAACTATTTCTTAAAGTTGTTATTTAAAAGTACATAGACAAATAATCTTCATTAGTATAGATGTGGAAATCTTACACTTAGGGGAATGTGTGTGTGTGTGTGTGTGTATGTGTACATGTATGTGTTCATATAGGTGTACATATAAGTATGTGTGTACATGTATGTGTTTGTGTAGGTGTAGGTGTACATGTAGGTGTATATGTATGTGTAGGTATAGATGTATGTGTACATGTATGTGCATGTGTATGTGTACATGTAGGTATATGTGCACATGTATGTGTTCATGTATGTGTACGTGTATGTGTATGTAACAATGACTAAAGAAAAGGAGGTCAAGAATTTGAGAGAGAACAAGAGGCACATGGAAAGGTTTTGGAGAGAGGAAAGTGTAGTGGATAGCCATTCCAGCTTTGACCTGGAAGTTCCAACGCCCATTGAGGCTTCAGTAATGGTCATGCCTACAAGGTGGGGCGGAGAGAGGACACTGAAGACCCGAGTTCCGGATGCCAGGGCTCTCTTGGTTCCAGGACCCTGGAGCCTGGAGGTAGACCAAGCAGAGTTCTCCAGAGAACATCGCCGGACTGCGACATACCTTTCCCAGACCCTGAAACGTAACTATCCATTCATTTGTAAGTTATGCCACTAAATAAACCTCCCTTTAACTGCATGGAGTGGCCTTAATAATTTCACCACTAGGAAAGAGAAGATGAAAAGTGGTGTGGTTATATTATAATTGTAAAAAATAAAAACAAATTTCATATGTGTATAAATAAAGTTTATATGCACATATGAAGACTGTTTCCCAGTATCTGAGACTGGAGGTAGTAAGGCTCTGGGGAGCCCAGGAGCAGAGGAAGAGGAAGGGGAAGAGGACTCTACTAGACACTTTGCTTGAAGATACCATAATGATATCCAATACCTTGTATGTTAATGTTTAAAGAGCATTATCAAATCAAATACAATACTATATAAAAATCACAAAACCTTATTCTCAAGTTGAATTTATAACAAGGGTGAAAAGTTAGCTCAATATTTAAAAAAACAATTGGTGTAATTCATATTCATGCACTTGATATCAATAGACCACAGAAGTAAGTTATAGATGGGGGACAGACAGTAGATACATAAAAAGCACTTAGAAATGAATTCCTGGGGAAGGGAGAGCTAGCTCTGTGTTAAGAGCATATTCTGCTCTAACAGAGGATCCAAGTTCAGTTCCCACCCACCACACTGGGTCGCTCATATCTGCCTTTAGCTCCTGCCCTGAGGGATCTAATAACTCTGTTGTCTGTACTTTTGATCAACACTCTGTTCAGAGTTCAGCCAGGCTGTTTCTTGAGGCTATATTTTTGCCCCATTTTCCTGCAGTATAATACTCTGCTATAGACAAAGACCATTATACAAAAACCAATCAAAATGCAGGGAACAAGAGATCACAGCATACAGTGCAACCAGAGGCTTTTCTCTGTCCTGACTTGTCCTGCAGCTGTTTCCAAATAATCACTCAGAGGCTTACATTTCTTATAAATGCTTGAGCAGTAGCTCAGGATTATTACTAACTAGCTCTTAAATTTAAATTAACCATAATTCTTATCTATGCTTTTCCATGTGGTTCATGGCTTGTTACCTCATTTTCTATATACATCTTGCTTCCTCAGCAGCCGGCTGGTGTCTGCACCTGACTTTGCCTTTCTTCTCCCTATATCTCTGCTTGGATTTCCCACATCGCTCTACCCTGCCTTGCTACAAGTCAACACAGTTTCTTTATTAACCAATGTTAATAAAACATATTCACAGTATACAGAGGGGTTATCCCACAGCACTTCACAGTACCCAACTGATAAGATCTCCTACACAGTTCTTGCACCTAACACTCAGTGATCTTTGCAGAAGAGGGAGCAGGAAGATTTTAATAGCCAGAGGATCAGGAAGTTTGCTAAGAAATTATGTCTCCTAGAAATGTCAGAAGCTAAACCCATGAATTCTCATCAACATGGCTACCTAAACAACTACCACCAGTGGACCTGCTAACACAGAATGAGAAGCTCTCTTGGACCTTAACCCTAGATAAAAAACTTTGGACAACTGGGGAATGCTAAGAGGGGAAGAAATGCTGTTTCCCTAGGGTAGACTCTCCCAAGTGGTTATATAAAACCAAGTGGTCAGGTAACACTATACAGTCTGTGCAGGTTGTATTTATTTAGGAATATATATAAAATCACAACAATTAAAGAGAAGTAGGCCATGAGAGAAAGCAAGGGGGTGCTACATGGGAGGTGTTGAATAGAAGAAAGGGAAAGGGGAAATGATGCATTTTCAAAAGCCAAAAAATTATTGTAAATAAAAAATAACATTTAAGCTGTTGTAGATTATGCTACAGCTTACTTGTGGTGTTGTGAGTGTGTTAGCTTTCAGTTGATGTAGTGCATACCTGATACAATCTACCTAATAAAAAGAGGATGTTTATTTTGCTCCTGATTTCAAGGCTTCTAGGCCATAATCTGTTGGTCCAGAGGCTTTCAACCTGAGGGGAGGCAGATTGGAAAAGCAGGAGTACACAGCAGAGCTGAGCCACTTATCTCATAGCCAGAAAGTGAAAGAAAGGAAGCCAATGGGGCTGACATCTCACAATCCCTTCAACACATGTCCTGATAACCAGAAGACCCCTCTTCTGGTCTCATCATTTAGAGTTCCTAGGACCTTCCTGTAATGCCAAATCTTCACATAAGAATTTTAGAGGAACATTCAAGCTACACACTCCAGGAACAATTATTTGAGTTTTTGCTATTTCTATTTCAAGCATGTTTTACAGGACAGTCCTAGGATGACATGCTAATCATGAGCTATTTACAGTTATTTAATGGCAACCTATTTTTCCTAAGTAGCTATTGAAGTTTGCTCAACTTAACACCATTTCATGTTCTCACTGTAGTTGATTTAGCTTCAATGTCTGTTTCCTTGCATACTATTTATAGGCTAAGCACTTTTTCTGTCATAAGCCATGTGTTTATTCTCTCTTGTGAAGTTAGTTTAAAGTGTCCATACTCATGTTATCATGCCTATCTTTTTTCTTGCTATTTCTTAGTGGTACAAAATTGAGTGAATTGCTTTTGCTTTCCCTTCTAGTATTTTGCTAACTATGCCAATAGTCAACTAAGTAAATTGCATGCAAGCTTCTTTTAGCCTACATTACATTTTATAATACATTATTTATTGAATCTTATAAATGACAATTTCCAATTTAAGGATAATATAATCAGCAGGGCAGTGAATAATCTTATACAAATACATGGGTGTTAGAAGAGAATCTGCTGGGTCTCAAATAGCAGAAAGAAGACATTGTTATCTGTGCAGAAAGGCTCATTAGATCATCCATGGTATGCACTCTTTCCTGACTCTCAGGCCTGTGTACCAGTGCTAGCAGGAAGAACAAACTAAAAAGGGAAGCCAGCTATTAGTGTCTGCTCTGGGCTGCACATCTTTGGGATTGGCTTGTTTGCAGCAAAAGGGAAAGAAGAAATGACAGCCACACAATCAGAGAACTGGGATAAGGTGGGCCATGTGCTCTAATAGAGACAAATCAGAGGCCCCATAATGCAATATGTTTATTGTCTACACCTGAATGAGGAGGTGTGTTTATTATACACAACTGAATAAGGAGGTGTGTTTATCATATACACCTACATGAGGTGTGCTTATTATATGCAGATTGGGTTAGCTAGGCTCTGTAGGGGCATGGTCCCGGGCTGCATTCATCCAGGAGTAGGAAGCTGTGATTGATACTTTCTGCATACATTGTCAACATTCTTATTAACACCAGGGGAAGGCCTTGCCATTCCCACAAGTCTGAGGCACTGGGGTCCTTGGCATGCCTGTCTTCACGTCAAAAGTACATATTCACATGGAACTTCATCCATTCTCCACAGGTTTCAATATTGTTACAAAGCCATCAAGAAAGATAAGTGCCAGAAGTACAAATACAGCAACATCTTAGTTAGCAATGTTGTATAAAACTGGCCTCCCTTCCTTACTCCCACTCACCATAGATGGGAATTGTGATGGAGCAGAGGAAGTTGAGAAGGAAATTAAATGCACATTTTGTTTAAAATTGCATCTGACCTAAAAATTAGGCCATTTAACTCATTGCACTTTATAAACCTGCTTAGACCTGCAGAAATTCCCTCCGTCACTTTCCTGGACTAAGCACTTCTGCATCAGGAATTGGACAAGGAGATGTGCAGGTATCACATTGATATCTGCAGGACCAAAGCTCAGCTTCTTTGCCCTTGACATCCTCACATCTCTAAGGGTGAGCTCCTGGCTCCCTAGTCATGGCTGTGTGCTGTTGCTCAGAAATGGAGCTGGGCCTTCCCCTGAGCTTGAACAACATCCCTTCTACTCCCCAACTGCCATGGCCTCTCCTGCTTTCTACAGACTCAAATTTCCATGGTATCTTCTTTCTGTTTCATGGAATAGACAGCACACAATGGAGCTTCTGAGGATCTAAGCAGGTCTACAAATGTAGGTCTACTCAGAGTCCACATCATTGAGCCAGAAACTGCAACTGCAAAGTGTCTCCCCTACTACCCAAATGACCTATGCTGCAGCATCCCTGAAAAACTGCTTGCTGATATCACTCAATTGACAGGACTAGTGATTGCCCATCCTTCCATTCAACCTGTTTATGTGATGTGATTGCCTTCATTTTCCCCAAGGCAAGCCTGGGGAAATCCAGAACACAGCCCCATTTTTGATCCCCTCTCCCCAAATTCCTTTATACTTGAATTAGGCTAGAAAGAGGCTGAAGTATTGGCCTTCAATTTTCCCTCTACCATGGAAGCCCTGGGCCTGCTTACAGAATGGGCATGTACTTCACAGCATAGGACAACTCTGTACATTTGTCTCTCTGGTATGTCCCCTCTTCTACCCTCCTTTGTAACAACCAACCTTATCATTGGGCTAAACTGAGGTTTAAGTAATATACTGTCCACCAATTGCTTAGTGCAGTTTATACCTCTGAAATAACAATTGGCTGTTGGTTGTTGCATATCAGCTGCAATATTACTCAGCAATTGAGATACAAATGTACATGAGCAGGTAATGATCTGACTGTTCTATAAATGTGAACAATGAAGCTTACACATGCAGCTATGCAGAGCGGAGTCTCCCTCCTCTCTCTCTCTCTCTCTCTCTCTCTCTCTCTCTCTCTCTCTCTCTCTCTCTCTCTCATAGTTATAATCTCCCTTTGTTATTTGGGCTCTATTTCTTATATAAAGTCTTCTAGGGCTCTTTGGCCATGTAAGAGTCCCATAAACTTATTCTAAAGAAGAACATAGGATGGGGAGTTGGGCAGCTTTGTCACAATGATTCAATTCTGATGCTAGAGCCTAAAAGAAGCCAGAGAAATTATGTGAATGAATGAATGGGATTCTGTTCTAATAAAGCCTTATTTACAATAAGAAATAGTGAACTAAATTCTGCCCACAGGATGCAACTCACTGACCTCTGCTTTGGGTCAGTAACAAGGACAAAGAACACAGCCAGGGATGCCAAATAAGTTCAGATAAATAAACAGAAAACAAGATTCCTCCTAGTCTAAATTCTTCTAGCCCTAAAAGTCTGTCTATTCTACCATTGAATTCCAAGTGTTCTTGAATTATTAAGTATTACTTCATACATCTTTCTTTTTTCCATGTGCAAAATAATATCAACTACTTTGTAGTCAAACAGGCCTTGGACTGAGACCCACCTCTTCCATTTGAATTATTTCATTTACCTTAACTTCTGTTAGCACATTTGCAAAATGGGGATAAGAATGATGACTTGTGGTGGTATGAAGTTCCAAAATGGAGCAGGCACAGTGCCAGATAAATGGTATCAATTGCAGAGGAGCTATTGATGTGACTGGTATAGCACAATGCATGTATGATGGGAAAGCCCTGCCATTGATGTTCTGCTGTACAGTTTTTCAATGCACCTCAACATACTTGGAAAGAGGACAAACATAAAAGAAGGAGTCCCCATAAAAGTATTCATGAAATCAATATCTGAAGCAGGCAAGACTCTAGAACAGAAGCCAGCCCTGCTGTCTTATTGTGAAGAAGGAGGAGGTATTAGGTCTTGTGTGAAGGCAGGAGCCACCCATCAATGAGCTGACTCACTACAGAATGCTGATTCTGGTATTTTCATCCTAATCATGTGGCCTTATACACTTTCAAGGCACCTCCCTCTTTGAACTCACACATACCCACCCATAAGCTATGTGGCTACATTGCTAGAAGGATAACAAAGGCTATTGGGGTGCAGCTTCTTGATATCCTTTTTCCATAGAATCTACAACCAGCTGATACTCTAATCTTTGATGATACCAAATGAATATATGTACGCAAAATTTCTTAGTCCATTCACTTTATTCTTCTGAGTCAGTTCTCTCTCTACAGAGCTTCTATTCTGTTCTCTTATTTAGCTCCTTTTTTGCATGATTTCTCTCTACATTTTTCTGCTGTTCCCTCTAAGTGCTATTTAATTCCTTCATCTAGTTCTACTCCATCTAGGTTCTTATCCATCTAGTTCTTTCTGATCTTAGCTTTTCTCCCATCTCCGCATCTTCCATCTCATTCTTCTAGTTCTCTCTTCTAGTCCTCCAATCTAGTTCTCCTCAGTTTTCTGAGTTTTACAGTTACATACTCATGTAATAGCAATGCCCTGGCAAAGGCAAGGTCACCAGACTTAAATTCCCTCAGGGTCAAAGGGAGGGGCAATAAGATCAAAACAAAATAGCAGTAACTATCAACCATCATGTGCAGCCCAAAAGGGAAGTAACTAATGGAAATGAATCAACTAAGGGCTAAATTTTGTTAATATCTAAGCAAAGAGGATTTTATGTGTTCAAACTATATTCCCAAGACTCAAATACCAGCCCCCAGCTCCCACCCACCCTAGAACTCCCATCTGGACCAGAGGTGAGTGCCTGGACTCACACCCAGAGAAGCCTGCACTAAGGTCCCAACCCTGGGCACCAGCCATTCCAGGAAAGACCTGCACAACTTGGCCCCAGGTTCTGGCCACAGGGCAGGACCCCCCAACCCCACCAGGAAGGTTCCCCCTCTCCAAGACCCTCTGGTGGACCCTACAACCTCCACACCCTGCCCCAACACATATCTACTGGAGACCCAGCCACTTCCGGAGACTCAGAAACCAGCCCCCAGCTTCCATCCTGCCCTGGAACTCTCATCTGGACCAGAGGTGAGTGCCTGGGGTTATAGTCACAGAGGCCCCCACCTCGAAGTCCCACCCATGGACACCAGCCATCCCAGGAAGACCTGCCTAACTTGCACCAGTTTCTGGTCATTTGGTGAGCCCTGTGGGAAGGTTCTCCTTTTCCAAGACTGCAGGCAGACCCTAGAATCTCCACACCCAGCCCTCACACCCATTTGCCCAAGAACCCAGCCACTTCCTGAGACTCAGAGACCAGCCCCCAGCTCCCATCCCACCCAGGAGCTCCCATCTGGACAAAATATGCAGATCCCAGCCACTTTCTGAGACTCAAAGACCAGCATCCAGCCAAACATCTGGACCAGAGCTTCCATCTTGCTCTGGAGCTCCCATCTGGGCAAGATACAGACCCCAGCAACTTCCTGAGAGGTAGAAACCAGCACTCATCTTCCATCCTGCCCTGGAACTCCCATCTAGACTGGAGCCCCCAGCTCCCATCCCACCCCAGGGTGCCCATCTGGACAAGATATGAAGACCCCAGAAACTTCCTGAGACTCAGAGACCAGCTCCCAGCTCCCATATGGCCAGCACTCCAATCTGAACCAGAACTCCCATCTGGTGCAGAGCATCCATCTGGACAAGAAAGAGGCTTCCAGAATCTATCAGCTCTGTCTGGACTAAGTACACTAATAAGACCAAGAATGAATCCATGAGGAGATGGGCAGATGTCAAGGCAGACGTACATACAACAAAATAAAGAGCAATACAGCACCACCAGAACCTAGCCCACCTCCAACAGCTAGACTTGAACATCACAGAATGGAAGAAGGAGAAGAAAACAACCTTATAAGTAACATCATGAAGAGGATAGAGTCTTATATAGAAGAAATCAAAAAAGAAAGTGGAGGAACAGACAAACAAAAAAAAAAAATGGGAAGAACACTATAAAAAAAAAATAAAACTAGAGGAAATGACAGATAAAACAGAAGAAAACAATAAGTCCCTGAAAGAAAATTTTACAAAAGCAATGAAACAGATGAGGGAAATAGTCCAAGACCTGAAAAGGGAAATAGAAAAAATGAAGAAGACACAAGCACAGGGAATTCTGGAAATAGAAAATCTGAGTAAAGGAAATTCAGATGCAAGTATAACCAACAAAGTGCAAGAGATGGAAGAGAGGATCTCTGGTGTTGAAGATACAGTAGAAGAAATAGATTCATCAGTCAAAGAAAACACTAAAGCCAACAAAGTCATGACCCAAAATGTCCAAGATATTTGAGACACCATGTAAAGATCAAACCTACAAATAATAGGGATACAGGAAGGAAAAGAATACCAACTCAAAGGCACAGAAAATATATTTAACAAGATCATAGAAGAAAAGTTTCCCAACTTGAGGAAGGAAATGCCTATGGAGATACAAGAAGCCTATAGAACACCAAACAGACTAGACCCCCCCAAAAAGTCCCCTCTCGACATAATAATTAAACAACTAAACGTACAGAATAAAGAAAGAATATTAAGAGCAACAAAGTAAAAAGGCCAAGGGACTTACAAAGACAAACCCATCAGAATCACACCCGATTTCTCAATGGAGACTTTGAAAGCCAGAAGGACCGACCTGGACAGATATAATGCAGACACTAAAGACCATGGATGCCAGACTAGACTAATATACCCAGCAAAACTTTCAATCATCATAGATGGAGTGAACCAGACCTTCCAAGACAAAGCCAGATTTAAACAATACTTATCCACAAACCCAGCCCTACAGAAAGCACTAGAAGGAAAATTCCAGCCTAAGGAAGGCAGATACACCCTCAAAAACACAGGCAATAGATAACACCAAAGCAGTAAACCCCAAAGAAGAGAAGTACACACACACTACCACCAAAAAATAAAAATAATAACAGGAATGAACAATCATTGGTCATTAATATCCCTTAATATCAATGGGCTTAATTCACCTATAGAAAGACACAGACTAACAGAATGAATACAAAAACAGGACCCATCTTTCTGCTGCATACAAGAAACACACCTCAAATTCACAGATAGACACCTCCTAAGAATAAAAGGCTGTGAAAAGACTTTCCAATCAAATGATCTTAAGAAGCAAGCAGAGGTAGCCATCCTAATATCCAGCAAAATAGACTTCAAACTAAAATCAATCTAAAGAGATGATGAAGGACATTGCATACTTATCACAGGAAAGATCCACCAAGGTGAAGTTTCAATTCTGAAAATTTATGCCCCAAACACAAGTGCACCCACATATGTAAAAGAAACATTACTAAAGCTTAAATCACATATAAAACCCCACACATTAATAGTGGGAGACTTCAACACCCCACTTTCACCTCTGGACAGATCTGCCAAATTGAAAATTAACAGAGAAATAATGGACTTAACCAATGTTATGACTTAAATGGACTTAATCGATATCTATAGAACATTCCACCCAAAGAAAAAAAGAATATACCTTCTTCTCAGCAGCCCATGGAACCTTCTCTCAAATCGACCACATACCTGACCACAAAGCAAATCTCAACAGATACAAAACAATTGGAATAACCTCCTGTGTTCTATCAGACCACCATGGTTTAAAGTTAGATGTCAACAACAACAAAAAATACAAAAAACCTACAATCTCATAGAAACTGATTAATGCTCAACTGAATCAACAATGGGTTAAGAAAGAAATTAAAGACTTCCAAGAGATCAATGAAAATGAATACACCTACTATGAGTAAGTACATACCATGTTCGTCTTTCTGAGTCTGGGTTACCTCACTCAGGATGATTTTTTTTTCTAGAACCATCCATTTACCTGCAAACCTCATGATGTCATTGTTTTTCTCTGCTGAGTAGTACTCCATTGTGAATATAGACCATATTTTCTTTATCCATTCTTCAGTTGAAGGGCATCTAGGTTTTTTCCAGGTTCTGGCTATTACAAACAATGCTGATAATATGAACATAGTTGAGCAAATGCCCTTGTGGTATATGCCCAAGAGTGCTACAGCTGGGCCTTGGGGGAGGTGGATTCCCAATGTTCTAATGAAGCGCCATATTGATTTCCAAGGTGGCTGTACAAGCTTGCATTCACACCAGCAGTGGAGGAGAGTTCCCCTTGCTCCACATCCTCTCCAGCATAAGCTGTCTTCTGTGCTTTTGATCTTAGCCATTCTGACAGGTGTAAGGTGGTATCTCAGAGTCATTTGCATTTCCTGGATAATTAGGGATGTTGAGCAATTCCTTAAATATCTTTCAGGCATTTGAGATTCCTCTGTTGAGAATTCTCTATTTAGTTCGATAGACCATTTCTTAATTGGGCTGTTGGGCATTTTGATATCTAATTTCTTGAGTTCTTTCAATGTTGTGGATATCAGCCCTCTGTCAGATGTGGGGTTGGTGAAGATCTTTTCCCATTCTGTAGGCTGTCGCTTTGTCTTGTTGACCATGTCCTTTGCTCTACAAAAGCTTCTCAGTTTCAACAGGTCCCATTGATTGTTGTTTCTCTCAGAATCTGTGCTGCTGGTGTTATATTTAGAAAGTGATCTCTGGTGCCAATGCATTCAAGAGAATTTCCTACTTTCTCTCCTATCAGGTTCAGAGTAACTGGATTTATGTTGAGGTGTTTGATCCACCTGGACTTAAGTTTTGTGCACGGTGATAGATATGGATCTATTTGCAGCCTTCTACACATTGACATCCAGTTACGCCAGCACCATTTGTTGAAGATGCTTTCTTTTTTCCATTGTACATTTTTGGCTTCTTTGTCAAAAAAATTATATGTTAATAGGTGTGCAGGTTAATGTCAGGGTCTTCAATCCAATTCCATTGGTTCACGTGCCGGTTTTTATGCCAGTACCAAGCTGTTTTTATTGCAGTAGCTCTATAGTAGAGTTTGAGGTTGGAGATCGTGATGCCTCCAGAGGTTACTTTATTGTACAGGATTCTTCTGGCTATCATGGATTTTTTGTTTTTCCATATGAAGTTCAGTACTATTCTTTCCAGGTCTGTGAAGAACTGTCTTGGTAATTTGATGAGGATTGTGTTGAATCTGTAGATTGCTTTTGGTAAGATCCCCATTTTTACTATGTTAATCCTGCCTATCCATAAGCATGGGAGATCCTTCCATTTTCTGACATCTTCTTCAATTTCTTTTTTCAGGGACGTAAAGTTCTTGTCATATAGTTCTTTTATATCATTTGTGGCTATTGTAGAGGGTGATGTATCTCTGATTTTCTTCTCAGCCTGTTTGTCTATTGTATATAGGAGGGCTACTGATTTTTTTTAGTTGATCTTTTATCCTGCTATATTGCTGAAGGTGTTTATAAGCTGTATCAGTTCCTTGGTTGAATTTTTGGGGTCACTCATGTATACTATCCTGTCATCTGCAAATAGGGAAACCTTGATTTCTTCCTTTCCAGTTTGTATCCCATTAATCATTATGTTGTCTTATTGCTCTGGATAGAACTTCAAGTAATATATTGAATAAGTATGGAGAGAGGAGAGAGCCTTGCCTTGTTCCTGATTTTAGTGGTATTGCTTTGAGTTTCTCTCCATTTAATTTGATGTTGGCTGTTGCCTTGCTGTAAATTGCCTTTATTATGTTTAGGTGTGTTCCCTGTATTCCTGATCACTCCAAGACTTTTATCATGAAGGGGTATTGGATTTTGTCACATGCCTTTTCTGCATCTAGTGAGATGATCATGTGGTTTTTTCTTTGATTATGGTGTATAATTGTTTTGATGTGTTCTTGGATTCTGTTTGCCAATATTTTATTGAGTACTTTTGCATCAATGTTCCTGAGGGAGATTGGTGTGTAGTTCTCTTTCTTTGTTGCATCTTGGTTTGGTTTAGGAATCAGGGTAATTGTAGCCTCAAAAAAGAGTTTGGTAATATTCCTTCTGCTTCTATTGTGTGGAGTAGTTTAAAGAGTGTTGATATTAAGTCTTCTTTGAAGATCTGGTAGAATTCTGCACTGAAACCATCTGGTCCTGGGCTTTTTTTTGGTTGGGAGACATTTAATGAATTATTCTATTTCCTTGGGGGTAATTGGACTGTTTAAGTGGTTTATCTGGTCTTGATTTAACTTGGGTATATGGTACCTATCCAGAACATTATCCATTTCTTTTAGATTTTCCAGTTTTGTGGAGTACAGTTTTTTGAAGTATTACCTGATGATTCTCTGGATTTCCTCATTGTCTGTTGTTATGTCCCCCTTTCATTTCTGATTTTGTTAATTTGGATGCTCTGTGTCTGTCTTTTGGTTAGTTTGGATAATGGCTTGTCTATCTTATTGATCTTCTCAAAGAATCAATTCTTTGATTCACTAATCCTTTGTATTGTTCTCTTTATTTCTATTTTATTGATTTCAGCTCTCAATTTGATAATTTCTTGGCTTCTGTTCCTCCTGGGAGACTTTGCTTCTTCCTGTTCAAGAGCTTTCAGATGTGCTGTCAAGTCACTAGTGTGAGATTTCTCCAACTTCTTTATGTGTGCATTCAGTGCTATGAATTTCCCTCTTAGCACTGCTTTCACAGTGTCCCATAAGTTTGGGTATGTGGTGTATTCATTTTCATTGATCTCTAGGAAGTCTTTAATTTCTTTCTGTATTTCTTCCTTAACCCATTGGTGATTCAGTTGAGCATTATTCAGTTTCTATGAGATTGTAGGTTTTCTGTAGTTTTTTGTGTTGTTGAAATCTAACTTTAAACCATGGTTGTCTGATGGAACACAGGAGGTAATTCCAATTGTTTTGTATCCTTCGAGATTTTCTTTGTGGCCAAGTATGTGATCAGTTTTAGAGAAGGTTCCATGGGGTGCTGAGAAGGAGGTATATTCTTTTTTTTCTTTGGGTGGAATGTTCTGTAGATATCAATTAAGTCCATTTTAGTCATAACATTGGTTAAGTCCATTATTTCTCTGTTAATTTTCAATTTGGCAGATCTGTCCAGAGGTAAAAGTGGGGTGTTGAAGTCTCCCACTATTAATATGTGTGGTTTTATATGTGATTTAAGCTTTAGTGATGTTTCTTTAACACATGTGGTTACCCTTGTATTTGGGGCATAAATTTTCAGGATTGAAACTTCACCTTGGTGGATCTTTCCTGCGATAAGTATGCAATGTCCTTCATCATCTCTTTAGATTGATTTTAGTTTGAAGTCTATTTTGCTGGATATTAGGATGGCTACCTCTGCTAGCTTCTTAAGATCATTTGATTGGAAAGTCTTTTCACAGCCTTTTATTCTTAGGAGGTGTCTATCTGTGAATTTGAGGTGTGTTTCTTGTATGCAGCAGAAAGATGGGTCCTGTTTTTGTATTCATTCTGTTAGTCTGTGTCTTTCTATAGGTGAATTAAGCCCATTGATATTAAGGGATATTAATGACCAGTGATTGTTCATTCCTGTTATTATTTTTATTTTTTGGTGGTAGTGTGTGTGTACTTCTCTTCTTTGGGGTTTACTGCTTTGGTGTTATCTATTGCCTGTGTTTTTGAGGGTGTATCTGCCTTCCTTAGGCTGGAATTTTCCTTCTAGTGCTTTCTGTAGGGCTGGGTTTGTGGATAAGTATTGTTTAAATCTGGCTTTGTCTTGGAAGGTCTGGTTCACTCCATCTATGATGATTGAAAGTTTTGCTGGGTATATTAGTCTAGTCTGGCATCCATGGTCTTTAGTGTCTGCATTATATCTGTCCAGGTCGGTCCTTCTGGCTTTCAAAGTCTCCATTGAGAAATCGGGTGTGATTCTGATGGGTTTGTCTTTGTAAGTCCCTTGGCCTTTTTACTTTGTTGCTCTTAATATTCTTTCTTTATTCTGTACGTTTAGTTGTTTAATTATTATGTCGAGAGGGGACTTTTTGGGGGGGTCTAGTCTGTTTGGTGTTCTATAGGCTTCTTGTATCTCCATAGGCATTTCCTTCCTCAAGTTGGGAAACTTTTCTTCTATGATCTTGTTAAATATATTTTCTGTGCCTTTGAGTTGGTATTCTTTTCCTTCCTGTATCCCTATTATTTGTAGGTTTGATCTTTACATGGTGTCTCAAATATCTTGGACATTTTGGGTCATGACTTTGTTGGCTTTAGTGTTTTCTTTGACTGATGAATCTATTTCTTCTACTGTATCTTCAACACCAGAGATCCTCTCTTCCATCTCTTGCACTCTGTTGGCTATACTTGCATCTGAAGTTCCTGTTGGTTTACTCAGATTTTCTAATCCCAGCAATCCATCTGCTAGTGTCTTCTTCATTTTCCTTTTCCTTCTTCAGGTTTTAGATTGTTTCCCTAGTCTATTTTGTTGCTTTTTCACGATTTTTTTTCACGGACTTTTTGTTTTCTTCTGCTTTATTTGTCCTTTCCTCTAGTTTTTTATATCATTCTTCCCATTTTTTTGTCTGTTCCTCCACTTTATTTTTTATTTCTTCTATATAAGGCTCAAGCCTCTTCATGATGTTACTTATAAGGTTGTTTTCTCCTGCTTCTTCCATTCTGTGGTGTTCAGGTCTAGCTGTTGGAGAAGGGCTAGGTTCTGGTGATGCTGTATTGCTCTTTATTTTGTTGTATGTACTTCTGCTTTGAAGTCTGCCCATCTTCTTGTGGATTCATTCTTGGTCCTATCAGTGCATTTGGTCCAGACAGAGCTGACAGATTTAGTCAGCCTTTCTCTGGTCCAGATGGAAGCTCTGGGCTGGATGGGAGCTCTGTTCCAGATTAGAGTGCTGGCCAGATGGGAGCTGGGGGCTGGACTCTGAATCTCAGGATGTTCTTGAGGTCTCCTTATCTTGTCCAGATGGGAGCTCCTCTTGTCCAGATGTGAGTTCCTGGGCAGGATGGAAGCTCTTGTCCAGATGGGAGTTTGGGGGCAGATGGTAGCTGGGGGCTCTCATCCTAATGGGAGTTCTGGGGCAGGATGGGAGCTGGCAGCTGGTCTATGAGTCTCAGGAAGCGGCTGGGGTTTAGGGAAGATGGGTGTGTGGACAGGGTGTGGAGATTTCAGGGTCTGCCTGCAGTCTTGAAAAAGGGGAGCCTTCCTGCAGGCCCGCCAAATGGCCTGAAACTGAGGCCACGTTTGGCAGGTCTTCCCAGGATGGCTGGTGCCTGTTGTGAGGGCCAGAGATAGGTGCCTCTCTGACTGTAACCCCAGGCACTCACCTCTGGTGCAGATGGGAGCTCAGGGACAGATGGGAGCTGTGGGCTGGTCTCTGAGTCTCAGGAAGTGGCTGGGGTCTCTGGCAGATGGGTGTGGAGACAGGGTGTGGAGATTGCAGGGTCTGCCTGCAGTCTTGGAAAAGGGGAGCTTTCCCACAGAACCTCTGGTCCAGATGGGTGTTCCAGGGCAGGATGGAAGCTCAATTCTTTCATTTTTTTTAACAGAATAAAGTAAAATATAATAAGATAAAACAAAATCTATCACATTGAAGTTGGACAAGATAAACCAACAGAAGAAAAACAGCCCAAGAGAAGGTACAGTAATTGTTCATACACTCAGGAATCTCATAAAAAAACAGAACTGGGAGCTGTATTGGAAGCAGAGGACCTGGTGCAGACCTATGCATGCTGCTTCAATGTCTGAGTTCAGATGATCATGTTGATTTAGAGGGCCTTGCTTTTCTGATGTCCTGTGGCTTTTACACAATTTCTGCCTCCACTTCCATGGGGTTTCCTAAGCTCTGGGGGTAGGGATTTGATGGAGACATCCATTTAGGGCTGAGTGTTCCAAAGAATTGAAATAATTCTTATGTTCTATTTTGTAAAAGGTCTAACTCCTGTCTTAGCTGGGGTTTCTATTACTGTGAAGAGACACCCTGACCAAGGCAACTCTTCTCAGGAAATCATTTTCATTGCAGTGACTCACTTACAGTTTCAGAGGTTTAGTCCATTACCATCATGGTGGGGAGCATAGTGGCATGCAGACAGATGTGCTAAATAATTTAGTTCATTCTCCAGGAAACTCATTGGCTTTTCTACTCCTTCCTACAATCAAGAAGTGAGTGTGGGGAGGTGGCTCAGTCAGTAAAGTGCTTGCCATGTAAACATGAGGACCCAAGTTCAATCCTAGCACCTGTGATGAAAAATAGTAAGCGTGGTGGGTGTGTTTGCAATTCCAGTGCTGAGGTGAAAAAGATGAGTGGATCTCTGGCTCCCTGGCCAGCCAACCCACCCTCATAGTTGAAACTTATCTCTCAATAAGGGCTTTGTCTCAGAAGAACAAACATATGGCTCCTGAAGGACACTCTTTTTTTTTTTTTTTTATCTCAGGTCTACACACACACACACACACACACACACACACACACACACACACACACACACCTGAAGAAAAGGGATATATATGGGCCTCTCCTCTTTGATTACTGTTCAACACTGAGATTTTTTCATAAGTTTTGTTATGCTTTGTTCTCTTTTTCCTTTAGTTTATATATCACAACTAATGGCAGAAATGAACTGTTTAAATAGAGCTAAATGTTCTACTTTTACCACTTGGAGGATGTTGTCCAAACTTTTAACTAATTCATGACACAGAATAGAATACTTAGGCCAGAATCTTTTATTAATTTAGGAAACATAGACATATTTAGCAGAAGTGAAGTAATTACTACACAGGTTAATATCACTTCTTATAGAATGAGGTCACTGCAAATTAAAAGTATAGATTGCGATTGCAGTGATTTACTTGGTTAACAGCCACTGGCACATGCAGCTGTTGAGTCCCAAGTGTGGTCCAGTCCAAAAGGCTGAGCAGGTTGTTATTGAGCTGCTGTGGAGCTGCTGAAGCATGCTATGTGGACAGCTATTGTGAGATGGTGAAGGAACACTACTACCAGTTGGTTTGAGAACAGATCTGCATGCTGGGGACCTGCAGAGAATGCTATCTGTCTTGCCATCTTTCCTTTACAATTAGAAACATCAACTATAAAGGAGAACCCAGAAGCAAGGAAAGTAGTCCTTTTTCACTGTGGAAAGGAATCAGGGCTGTAAGAGCTGCATTTTGTTTGAGCAGGTTGTTCTTGTTGTTAAAGGTGTGAGCAATGGTAATTTTAAAGTGGTTTGGAGGATGGGTGGATATGATGTGAAGCCTGGCATGGAAGTGCTTCTTGTTTCCACACAGCACCTTATGAGAAACAGGCTTGGTATTGAGTTCCACCTCTTCCTCTTCAGTGGCGAGTGGCCTTGGGAAAGTTACCTCCTCCACGCCTCACTTTCATTGTGTGGAACATGCTGGGTGACAATCAAGTTTCCAATACATAATATTTAAACTTCCAATCCATTATTTTCATAAGTAATCTGAGACAGGAACCCAGTTTTTCCACAGATGGACTATTTTCCTACACCACTTGCTGCATAATTACTCCACCTCTTCCCTGTTCATTTTAAATTTAAACTTCAACTTTTCCTACACAAAATCTCCATTTATTGATGGGTTTATTTAGGCCTCCATCTTAGTCCACTTGTCACACCACTTTTCTAGTTATTCCTACTCAGCAGTGTTTAGTATCTGGTAGCTATGCCCTCTCTTTGTTTTTCAATTTTTCTGATGATTTTTGAAATGTATAATATTAAGTATTTTCACAAAAGAAGCTGAATCTGAACATCTATTCTTTATCAGTTTTGCAATATAAAAATATAACTCATAGCATAAGCATATTGTTTCCACTGCTAGTTTTTCCTGTCAGATTTTGTTTGTACATGTGGAAAAACAATTAATTCAATATAAGATTATCTATATTTATGGAGAAGGCTCTTCCATTTGCTATCTGAGTAACCTGGGAGAGATGATTCATTCTTTCTGAGTTTCACTTTCTTCATTTATAACATGGAGATAGTAACAATCTGTCTCCATAAGTCTAATAGTTAATGCTGTCACCTTGACAGGATCCAGGATCACCTAGAAGATTGTCTTTCTTAGGTTTTCTATTGTTGCAATGGAACACCATGACCAAAGAGCAGGTTGGGGAGGAAAGGGTTTATTTGGCTTACACTTTCAGATCATAGTCCATCATTGGATGAAGTCAGAACACGAACTCAAGCAGGGCTAGAACCTAGAGGCAGGAGCTGAGGCAGAGGCCACAGAGGAGGGCTACTTACTGATTTGTTTCACATTGCGTGCTCAGTCTGCTTCCTTATAGAAACCAGGACAGCCAGCCCAGCAATGGCAACACCCACAATGGGCTAGGACCTCCCCCTTAGTCACCAAATGAGAAAATACCCTACAGCTGGATCTCATGCAGGCATTTCCTCAACTGAGATTTCTTCCTCTTTGATGGCTCTAGCTTGTGTCAAGTTGACACTCAAAACCAGCACAGAGACAAAACACTGAACTATGTCTGTCAGGGAGTTTCTCAATTAGATTAATTGGAAACCCACCTAACCGTGGGAGTTGCCATTCTGTATGTTGGGTCCCAGATTGAATCAAAAGGAGAAAGTGAGCAGAGCAGCAGCATTCATCTCTCTATCTATCTATCTCTCTATCTATCTATCTATCTATCTATCTATCTGACTCCTGGCTACAGATGCAAGATAACAGCTGCCCAGATGGAATGTGCTCTCAAACAGTTAGCCAAAATGAACCTTTCTTTCCTCAAGCTGTTGCATCAGGTGTATTGTCACAGCAACAAGGAAAATATCTAACACAGTAAGATATGGAGATTCTGTAAGGGAATGAACCTAAGTATTTTATCAAAGATCCTAATACATATCACAGACATATCAGAAAGTATGACAAACAGGCTGGGAAGGTTTTTTTAAATGCTACATGGCATTCAGTGCCATTATTGTAGAAGTTGGCTGATTTCACAACTTGACAACTCCCTGTCATGGAACTAGAAATATGTATAGCCTATACTTTTTCTCACAATGAAAATTTCAATGATCCATCTTAGGCCATGATTTTGACTTTTGCAGATTCTTGAATAGTAGACAACATGCCTAAAGCTTTGACTTTAGCTACAAGCGGAAAAGAAACCCCCAAATTTTAGTTCCTCTGCCAAACCCAAATGAGCTGTGGGTCTCAGTACAACTGTATGAAACAGTAGCATACTGTACAATGTGTGAGCAAGAAAAACCATGGGGTCTTAGAGGCTGTGTGCCAAGAAAATAATTGAATTAAATGATCATTAGGAAATCAATCACTTCAATCTGTAAATAACTGTCATGTGCACTAATGTGTATGATGCTGTACTTACTGCTTCTTAACAGGAAGATAAGGAGAATATGAAAGGGAAAATAAGTCCATAAATATTTCTAAAGAGTCTATTGCAAATTTAATTAGCTGAGCAATAAAATCTGAGTTCTTTAAATTTAGATCTGAAATATGAGTTTCTCTTCCAAATAATTCTTCTTATTAGAGGGAGGGGGCTGGAAGAAAACCAAACCAACAAAAGCAAACCCCCAGTAAATTGGAACTCAGTAATGTTTATCATCAAGAAGCCTTTAAAAGGGGGCATGTGTTTAATGATCAACAGAGTGCATTAGGAAAATGACATCCAGTGGGTCTATTTTTCCCCAAGAAACAGAACTAAGTATCCAATAAATAACCTCACTACTTTGTACAAACATCATAATCTCTGCTGTCTGTGAATCCCTACTGATTGAGTACTGTGGGAAACAATGGGTGCTTAGTACATGGCTCCCATTCTCCAAGGATTACATGTCAAGAGAAGGTAGAGTTATGAGACCAGCATGGCAGAATGGGTACCATGGTAGCATGGTAGATCCTGAGGGTCCATGAAAGTAAATCAAACAAGGACTGGCCTCCTTACAGTCCACAGGGCCACCTGGGCCACAGCTGGCCATGGAGGATTTAAAACACAACTAAGAGTAAATGAGGGAACTTCTGTTCTCCAACTCTCTGTGTGGACTTTGCACTCTGTAGGCCCAACTCCTCTCCCTTCTACCTGTCTTTTCCCTTTATTTCCTTTTCCATCTTTTCTTTCTTTTTCAATGCTCCCTACCTCTCTGCACTGCTTCTTGCTTGATGCTCATACATTCATTTACTCTGTTTACCTGCCCCCTTCAGAATGCTCACAAAGGCCACCATATAGTGTTCATGCTGGAAAGGGACAGAAGGTCAATATTTGACTTCCACTCACACCATATTCTAATGTAGTTTTCACCATGGTTTACACTATGGTGGAAAGTAGGATTTACTTCTAAGGAGGCTAGCCTCATTGAGCTTTCCATGTCAAGGCTATAGGGAGGGCTAAACCTCTTACCCATGAATTCCAATCAGGTTGGCTCAACTGGGGAGCTTTGAAAATGGCACAGACAGCCTTACATTTGGAAAGGTGAAGGCCTGAAGACACATTCAGAGATGCCCATATCTTTACTCTACACCTGTCTTTGTAAAGTGGTTAGATCACTTTTAAGTTGAAGATATCTTCAAACAAGTGCTGTGTAGTCTGAAATCATCTCTTAGCCATGTCCTTGTATGAAAGGACTCAGAAATAATGACAGGAACATGTTCATCCACACAGGGAGTGGGTCAATATTGCCATAATGGTACTCAAATGATGCCCCAAATTGGATATTTCACCAACAGGTATCTATCCCCTGGGAATATGACTCCTCAGGATGCTTCCATATGTAATATTCTGAGCTTCTACTTTAAACATATAGGTGATGTCAGTCAGTCTCATATGTCTAGGAAATGCCACATTTCTTTAAGATTTGTGATCTCAGTTAAGGACAATAACACCAATAGTTTGTCCATAGCACCAGGCAGCTGAGTATGTGGTGAGAAAGAAGGCACACTAACTGCATAGGCACTTGTAAATGAATTGCTAAATGGTCTTATTAAATAAAAAAAAACATGGAGCCAATATAGGGGTGAAAGCCTTAGAGAGATCAGGGAAATAGGGAAAACCAACAGCCAACCATAACTCACCAACTCTGCAGCTTCCAAATGCAAGCTACTTCCTGTCTTACCCATACCTTTATTGCCTTGCTATTCTTCCTTCTCATTGGCTATTTTAGCCCAGCTACCTCATTTTCATGTCACTGCCTATCTGTACAGATCTCCAGGTCTCTATGCTTAGTACTAGGATTAGAGGCATGTGTCACTATGCTTGGCTCTGTTCCCTAGTATGGCCTTGAACACACAGAGACTGTGCCTGATAAGTGATCAAATTAAGGGCATGTGCTGCCTGACACTTTGTTTACTTAAAATGGCGGGCCTTTTCTCCTGTTCTCCAAGCAAACTTTATTAAAGCACAAATAAAATATCACCACATTTCAGCACAAATAAAATATTACCACAGGTACTAAGTGTTGTAAGTTTCACAGTCAATGGAAATAGTGTAACCAGACACCATCAGTACAATAATCTTTTGCCAGCCAGGAAACAAAGGACAGAGAGATTTACTTGTTGTCACTCAACCATGTTGTGTAAGGAGGGACAACCTGTTCATGGAGGCAAATTGTTATTTTCTACTTTATACCTTAAGTATCTGTTCCTGACACACACACAAAAAATGCTCAGTAAGTAGTTTGTGGGTGAATGGAGTGATGATAGACTGTGATCAGAGCCCACCAGCTTGACTCCAGAGTCTTCCCTGGGTACCCAAAGCCCTCTTTCTATTCTTATGTGTTTCTCTATCTCCCTAGGCAAGTTTGAAACTTTAGCCTTGTCCAAAATCACCTGGCATGGAAGCTGGGGTCTTAGAAGGAGTGTTAAAGCTGCATGCTCAATTCATAAATTTCATCAGTGTGCAACCTGAAATGGAATCTGAAATTTGGCACATCTAATAAGCTCCCTGGTGATCCTGATGCTGGATGTCTGGAACTTAAACCTTGAAAACTCTGTCCTAGCCCAGCATCCCCATGTTTTTATACCATTCACCTTTGCCTTTTCCTACCCCAGAAAGGACATCTTATTCTACCCACAATAGCAATGGAAGGAAGGGATAACTGACATGTAACAACATTAACAAATCCCAGCAAAATGTGCTTAAATGATGGAATGGAACTGTGACTTACAAAAAGGATTTAATTTTAGTATCTCTTTGTTTCAACAGCACAACCCTAGGCAAGTCAGTTGACTTTTCTACTCTACATCCTGTCAAATGGGCATGTGGATAATTCTCACCTTTCTATGTTCCATGGCTGTGGTAAGAATTCAGGGATAAAATAAGAAAAACATTTTGTAGACAGTAGAGAATCCAGTGTATGGTATTATGCAATCAGTTCATGAAGTCATAATGCTAGTCTTAGGACTAGAATAACTCAGAAGGGTGATGGGTAAGTTCAGAAAGAAGTGTGAGTTCTTTTTATATACTGTAATCCAAAACAAAATGAAACAGCAAGATGTCCCCAAGTAGAACATGAAAATTAAAGCTATATAATTCCTAATCAAGTATGCTTCATTATCAAGGGCAAATATAAAATAAATAGGGGAGAAATACAGCAATATGTTCCCATAAAGAATTTTAGGGAACTAGTCCTGAGTAATTTTAAATGCCTCTTCTATTTTTTACTGCTGAGCCAAGAAGGGCAGAAAATTATGGCAAACTAATTATTATGATGGATAGGGAGCCAATCCCTTCTGCTCACTACACTACTAGAGCAAGGATCAGACCTGAATCCTGCATCCTTCAACAGGCAAGACACGCCAGATAATAATGGGCAGTACAGATTAACAACATTATGTTAAAACAAGAGAATTCTCTTTTCCATTTTGTAGTTCTTTCCCATGAACCTGGCCCTGCTTTACATTTTTCTGTTTCTTGTTTCCAAGGCACTACCTGTAGATTTAAGGTCAACTCCTTTTCTGCTAATTAAAAGTGATGGCATTCTTGTTTTGCCTGTGGCTTCCAATGACAAGAGTCAAGGGACCAGGTGCTGAAGAAATTACTGCAAGGGAACCACTCTTGCCAATGATGGAGGTCATGCAGGAGGAGGAATGCAAAGCAAACAAACTGTGGAAAGAAATCCTGCAACTCTTTCACTTCACAGTATTTTTTAAAGAATTATAACAATGAATTCAGCAGTGTAACATGAGGATGATAAGTTTAAAATAAAGAGATAGCCCTATCCTTTTTTGAACTTCAGCAAGAAGTAAATTCCAGACAGCAGTTGCATAATTAGGCAGCCATTATGCAAAGGAGCAAATTCTTTCATGCATGCACCATTCACTCAGATAGTCAGTCATCAGAGAGCATGTGTATTAAGAATCTACCCAATGCCAGGCTTTGAGCTGAAAACTGGAAATGCAATGGGGAGCAATACCAACATGAATCCTACTATTCCAAGGTGGAGGGAGACAAAAATATAAGGACCAATATGGAGACCAATTATAATTTGTAATAAAATGTTATAAATGAAAGAAGCATGGTGCAGAGATGGAGACTGAACAGGGACTATATGTCATCAATGCCCAGAGTCACTTCTGAAGAGATAGGAGACTAGGTGGGACTTAAGGATGAAAGGAGCTCAGCATTAAAGGAGAAGACCAGAAAAATCAAGGCAAAAGAATGGCGGTTGTGATGCAGAACAGCATGCAGGACGGCATGCATGATGTTCAAGAAGATGGATGGCAATGCAGCTGCGGCAGAGTAAGTAAGGTCAAGAGGGGTGGGATATGGCTGTGGAGTACACAGGGGCCAGTTTAGGCAGGAGAGACAGGTCAAGTTTGGAACTCATTTCTAGATGAAAGGTCACATGAAGGAAGAGCTTACAATGGGGTGTGTGTGGGCTGCAAAGAGTAGACATGAATATGTGGGGTCACTTGTGTTAGAATCTAAATAAGAGATTGTTGTTAGTAAAATGAGAAGACAGGTCTGATGGGACTTGAAAAAGTAGTCACTAGGAAATAGAATCACAAAGATCATACAAAAATGATGCAAATGCTGCTTGCTCAGCTGGCTGGATGTCTTATTGTTCACTAAAAGTGTCTAAATACAGATTAGGGGGAAGAAAATTAAATTCCAGGCTGAAAACTTTTCATTGTCTTTGAAATCTGATGTACTTCATTTACACAGGTCAGAGTCAACATGCACTACTTGGTATAAAGTTGTATCACGTAAAGCTAGAAGAACATGAAGTCCTAGGAGAGTATTCTATCCTAACTCAGCTCCCTCCACCAACAACTCACTCATCAGGATCCTGTTGGCCACTAATAGCAGCTGAGTGATCCCAAGCCAACATGGGGAACACACATGCAGAATTTTTTTAAATTTTTTTTTACTAGTAAATTTTTTTCTTTATTATTATGTGTTTTAAATTTTATACATCAGCCATGGGTTCCCCTGTCCTCCCCCATCCCATCCCCACCCCCACCTTCCCCCTAGTCCCTCCCCCCCATTCCCATGTCCTCCAGGATCAAGGCACCCCTGGGGACTCATTTAAAACTGGTGGATTCAGTACAGGCAGGTCCTATCACCTCCTTCCAGACTGAGCAAAGTGTCCCTGTGTAAGCACCAGGTTCCAAACAGCCAGCTCATGCACTGAGGACAGATCTTGGTCCCACAGCCTGGTTGCCTCCCAAGCAGATCAAGCTATTCAATTGTTTCACTTATCCAGAGGGCCTGATCCAGCTGGGGGCTCCACAGCCTTTGGTTCATAATTCATGTGCTTCCATTCATTTGGCTATTTGTCCCTGTGCTTTTTGCAATCTTGGATTCAACAATTCACGCTCTTGCAGACCCTCTTCTTTCTCGACACCTGGGGCCTGGCTGAAGATCTCTGCATCCACTTCCATCAGTTATTGGATGAGAGTTCCAGCACGACAGTTAGGGTGTTTAGCCATCTGATCACCAGACTAGGTCAGATCAGGCTTTCTCTCGACCATTGCCAGCAGTCTACAGAGGATGTATCATTGTGGATTTCTGGGGACCTCTCCAGCACTCTGCATATTCCTGTTCTCATGTGGTCTTCATTTATCATAGTCTATTATTCCTCGTTCTCCCTTTCTGTTCTTGATCCAGCTTGGATCTCCTGCTCCCCTAAGCTTTCTTTCCCTCAAATCTTGCCCTTCATTACTCCCACTGTCATCCAGGTTGTTCATGTAGATCTCATCCATTTCTCTGTCATTGGGTACACAATTTATGGCCAAACATTCACCACAAAAACGGCATTCATATCTTAACTTGAAATTTATAATACATGTTTCAAGACTTTAACATGCATAGTTACCAGGATATTTTTGCAAGAATACAGATTCAGCATCATTAAGTTTATTGTTAGACCTGAAATTTTGCATTCCTAGAAGGCTGCTGAGACTCCTGGTCCCCTGATGACAGAGCAAACAGTAGGATTACAATACACATTGTCTCATTTACAATATACATATATGTGTTTGTCAAGAGCTTCAAATTATCTGTTTCAAAACAATATCAGTCCATATGTATCTTAGTTAGGGTTTGTATTACTGTGATAAAAACCATGAACAAAAGCAACTTTGGAAGGAGAGGGTTTATTTCATCTTATAGCTTATAGTCCATCATCCAGGGAAGTCAGGACAGCAGGTCAAGGCAGAAAGCTGGAGGCAGAAATTATAGCATAGGATGGAAGGGTGTTGCTGACACGAATGCACAAAAGTACAATTAAATTATGTCTTAAAACTACGTAAACATACAGCCTCAAAGATGCTAGACCCTTACCAAGAGACTCAACTAATGAATGTTCCTCTATCTTCTTTACCTACCTCCCAAATACTGTTACTTTTGATCCAAATCAGACTGTAGATTTCCACAGTAAGATCTGGGTTTTGTTAACACTTTAGTTTCTGCACCTCTTGTTGGTATTCTAGAAACTAGATCATAGGCCATGACTTAAAGTATAGCGTTTTCATATATATATATATATTAAGTATAGCCTTAATGTGCCATAAAACTCCTATAGTTTGTCTTCTGTTATACCTGGGTGTTTTTCATTAAACATACACACATGCGCACACACACACACACACACACACACACACACACACACATTAGTGTTTACAATCAAGCTACTTGCATTTGAACTCTTCCATTTCTCTGACATAACTCATGACTTGTAACAGCCATAGGAAACCCATTGTGTTGTTTCATTAGTTACTTCTCCTGCTCATAAGAACAAGAAGCAGCTTAAAGGAAGAAGGGCTTATTTTATTCTGAGTTACAGTTCAAGGGGACCATTCCATCATGTTAGGAAAAACATGACAACAGGAGGGGACAGCATGGGAGCAGGGCAGGAGGCCATCTGGCCACATTGCATGAGGAAAAAAAGAGTGAACAGGAAATGGCCCAGTCTATACAACTCCAAGGCCTACCACTAGTCGACCCTGCTGTGGGATGTTCTGTATGTCAAATATGTTGCTCTGATTGGTTAAAATAAATAAAGTGCTGATTGGCCAGTAGCCAGGCAGGAAGGATAGGGTAGACAGGACAAGAGGAGGAGAATTCTGGGAAGTGAAGGCTAGGAGGGGAGACGCTACCAGCCACCGCCATGATAAGAAAGATGTAAGGTATTGGTAAGCCACAAGCCATGTGACAAAGTATAGATTAATAGAAATGGGTTCAAAAGATCACCAAGCTGATGGCAGCTGGGTACCAAGTGTCCAAGCCTATGTGGGGGTCATGTCACATTCAAACCATAAGAGTTGCTAACAAGATTTAGAAGCACTTCTCTATTTACCATGTAGGCTAGGAAATAATATATTGCAAGAGGTAGTTCTATAATACTGAAGAACTTTAGTAATTGGTAAATTCTAAATTTTCACTTGGAAACCTTTAATAGATATTCCAGAAGGCAGACATGCTGTCCTATGTGTTTGTATTTCTAACACCTTCTAGGGCTAGGTACAGAGCAACACACTGTAAATATTTGCTAAGTTAGTATCAATTGGTTAAGTTAAAATAATGATAACACTGTTTAAAAGGAGTGATACCATGATTTGCCTGACAAACTACAGGGTAATTACACAAGAAGTAGGAAGACAATGGAAATACACTTTGAAAAGATTCTATCAGGAAAATTTCTTTGTAATGTTCCTAGTGCTTTAGAACACCAAAGGAAATTATGCTGCAATTCTTAATCTATTTTTTAACTAGTTTCAAAGGTAAGTGTTCTTACCTCATGATGTTACTGTAATTACTAAGTGACATCAAGTACAGATATATTCAGAACCATTTAATCCCATAGGCATTCACTAATATATTAATATTATACTTTGGTATTAGATTTTTAATCAAGAAATAATCATCATTCTTGTGAATGCTGATTTTGAAGCCATAAACCACCTAATTTGTTTTTTTAAAAATACTCTTTGGGGTGGCAAATCATATTCCTTATTAAATAGGTATTTTTATTAGATGTGTTTTTACACACCTTGCTGGTTTTGTAGCTGTTTTCTCATAGAGATACTACACTGGCTGGTGCCAGGGAGTGAAAGAGAATAGAAGACAGAGAAGCAAGTTCTGCACCTACAACATTCTGTTACTCCCTTGCAGCATAAGTCCTCAGTTCAAACTGCACACCTCTGAAATGCCTCACTTCCAGCTCTGCATGGAAACAAGTCCTTCGGATCATTCTGGGTCTTGCTCTAATGTCCTCCTCAGAAAGGCCTTGTTGTACAACCCCTGCTGAGTATTACAACCCTCTGCTATCAGCTCATCTGAGGTCTGCTGACATGCTCTCTCTTTTAATGAAAGAAAACCTCCACCAGGTCAGGACCATATATGTCAGCTCTCAATAAATATTCAAAGAAGGAATGATTGAAAGTACAGCCCACTTTGCTAATGTCCACAAGGAGTAGCACAAATATTTTTCCACACCCTGGTACCCAAGACTCAATGAACAGAGATGGCAATTAGTTCCAACATCTTAGGTTCATTGGCTATTTCTTTAAATTGTTCTAATTGAGAACATTAGTTGTTATGGGTTGGCTCATATAATATGATACTAGAGTGGGAATCATGGAACTGTTTCTCTGATTTCTGTAACCATTCACATAATATACTATGTCATGATTCCTAGCAACTACTGAGTGTCTGCATTGAGCTCCATAGACATCTCCAAAGTGGAAAAATCAAAAAGGAGGCATATCGACAAAAGGTTAAAATGGTAAGGCTATTCCACTGGTCCTTAGAGCCTAGGGCATCTAAACGTGGTCAAAAATGTTTTCTTCTCTTAAAATAATGTTCACATTACAATTATTTGATTAGTGGGCAAATATGGTAATGAACGACATTTTCTAAGATTATAAAAGAGCTGAAAAGTTCTGATCACCTCATATTTCTTCTCTGCATTTTTTTTTATTTTGACTGGTTTAATACATAATTTCTTAACATTGTGTTGCAATTGCTTATAGTATTCAATATAGCAGCATGTTTCCAAGTCTATAGCTTAAAAGCATAACATTTGAATTTGTATATACATGTTCTATATTTTCCATATAATGATTACTTCCTAGAACATGGTCCCATCATTAACTAACATATGAATATAAGCCTGAATAATTCTTTTGTTGTTGTTTTAGTTTTTTCTCCTTTTTTTATTTATTATATTTGTGTTTTAATTTTTCACATCAGCCATGGGTTCCCCTGTCCTCCCCACTCCCGCCCCCACCTCCACCTTCCCCCCAGCCCCTCCCCTCCATTCCCATCTCCTCCAGGGCCAAGACTCCCCTGGGGATTCATTTAAACCTGGTGGATTCAGTACAGGCAGGCCCAGTCCCCTCCTTCCACGCTGAGCAAAGTGTCCCTGTGTAAGCTCCAGGTTCCAAACAGCCAGCTCATGCACTAAGGATAGGTCTGGGTCCCACTGCCTGGGTGCCTCCCAAACAGTTCAAGTTATTCAATTGGCTCCCTTATCCAGTAGGCCAGATCCAGTTGGAGGCTCCACAGCTTTTGGTTCATAATTCATGTTTTTCCATTCATTTGGCTATTTGTCCCTGTGCTTTTCCAATCGTGGTCTCAACAATTCACACTCTTACAGTCCCTCCTCTTTCTCAACAATTGGACTCCTAGAGCTCCACCTGAGGCCTGGCTGAGGATATCTGCATCCACTTCCATCAGTTATTGGATGAGAGTTCAAGCAGGACCATTAGGGTGTTTGGCCATCTGATCACCAGACTAGGTCAGATCAGGTTTCTCTCTACCATTGCCAGTAGTCTACAGTAGTTGTATCATTGTGGATTTCTGGGGACCTCTCTGGCACTTTGCTTCTTCCTGTTCTCATGTGGTCTTCATTTATCATTGTCTGTTATTCCTCATTCTCCCTATCTGTTCTTGATCCAGCTGGGATCTCCTGCTCCCCTAAGCTCTATTTCCCTTGAACCTTGCCCTTCATTACTCCCACTGTCATCCAGGTTGTTCATGTAGATCTCATCCATTTCTCTGTCATTGGGCAATCCCTGTGTCTTTCCTAGGGTCCCGTTTTCTAGGTAGCCTCTCTGGAGTTGTGTAGCAGTCTAGTCATCTTTGTTTTACATGTAGTATTCTATTATAAGTGAATACATACCATGTTCATCATTCTGAATCTGGATTACCTCACTCAGGATGATTTTTTTCTAGATCTGTCCATTTGCCTGCAAACATCATGATGTCACTCTTTTCCTCTGCTGAGTAGAACACCATTGTGAATATAGACCATATTTTCTTTATCCATTCTTCAGTTGAAGGGCATCTAGGTTTTTTCCAGGTTCTGGCTATTACAAACAATGCTGATGATATGAACATAGCTGAGCAAATGGCCTTGTGGTATGATTGAGCATTCCTTGGGTATATGCCCAAGAGTGCTACAGCTGGGCCTTGGGGGAGATGGATTCCCAATTTTCTAAGGAAGCACCATATTGATTTCCAAAGTGGCTGTACAAGCTTGCATTCACACCAGCAGTGGAAGAGAGTTCCGCTTGCTCCAAATCCTCTCCAGCATAAGCTGTCTTCTGTGTCTTTGATCTTAGCCATTCTGACAGGTGTAAGGTGGTATCTCAGAGTCATTTTGATTTGCATTTCCTGGATAATTAGGGATGTTGAACAATTCCTTAAATGTCTTTCAGCCATTTGAACTTCCTCTGTGGAGAATTCTCTGTTTAGTTCTATAGACCATTTCTTAATTGGACTGTTGGTCATTTTGATGTCTAATTTCTTGAGTTCTTTATATATTCTGGATATCAGCCCTCTGTCAGATGTGGGGTTGGTGAAGACCTTTGTCTTGTTGACCGTGTCCTTTGCTCTACAAAAGCTTCTCAGTTTCAACAGGTCCCATCGATTGATTGTTTCTCTCAGTGTATGTGCTACTGGTGTTATATTTAGAAAGTGATCTCTGCTGTAAATTGCCTTCATTATGTTTAGGTATGTTCCCTGTATTCCTGATTGCTCCAAGACCTTTATCATGAAGGGGTGTTGGATCTTGTCAAATGCCTTTTCTGCATCTTATGAGATGATCATGTGTTTTTTTTTTCTTTGAGTTTGTTTATATGGTGTATTACATTGACGGACTTTCATATTTTGAACCACCCTTGCATCCCTGGGATGAAGCCTACTTGATCATGGTGGATAATTATTTTGATTTGTTCCTAGAGTCCGTTTGCCAGTATTTTATTGAGTGCTTTTGCATCAATGTTCATGAGGGAGATTGGTCTGTAGTTCTCTTTCTTTGTTGCATCTTTGTTTGGTTTAGGAATCAGGGTAACTGTAGCTACATAGTAGGAGTTTGATAATACTCCTTCTGCTTCTATTGTGTGGAACAATTTAAAGAGTGTTGATATTAAGTCTTCTTTGAAGTTCTGGTAGAATTCTGCACTGAAAATGGTCGTGGGCTTTTTTTGGTTGGGCGACTTTTAATGACTGATTCTATTTCCTTAGGGTTTATTGGACTATTTAAATGGTTTATCTGGTCTTGATTTAACTTAGGTATATGGTATGTATCCAGAAAATTATCCATTTTTTTAGATTTTCCAGTTTTGTGGAGTAGGGGTTTTTGAAGTCTGACCTGATGATTCTCTGGATTTCCTCATTGTCTGTTGTTATGTAGCCCTTTTCATTTCTGATTTTGTTAATTTGGATGCTTTCTTTGTGTCTTTTGGTTAGTTTGGGTAAGGGCTTGTCTATATTGTTGATTTTCTCAAAGAACCAACTCTTTGTTTCATTAATTTTTTGTATTGTTCTCTTTATTTCTATTTTATTGATTTCAGCTCTCAATTTGATAATTTCTTGGTGTCTGTTCTTCCTGGGATACTTTGCTTCTTCTTGTTCTAGAACTTTCAGGTCTACTGTTAAGTCACTTGTGTGAGATTTCTCCAACTTCTTTATGTGGGCATTTAGGGTTATGAATTTCCCTCTTAGCACTGCTTTCATAGTGTCCCATGAGTTTGGGTATGTCCTATATTCATTTTCATTGATCTCTAGGAAGTCTTTAATTTCTTTCTTCATTTCTTCCTTAACCCATTGGTGATTCAGTTGAGCATTATTCAGTTTCCATGAGATTGTAGGTTTTCTGTAGTTTTTGTTGTTGTTGAAACCTAACTATAAACCATGGTGGTCTGATAAAACACAGGAAGTTATTCCAATTGTTTTGTATCTGTTGAGATTTGCTTTGTGGTCTAGTATGTGGTCAATTTTAGAGAAGGTTCCATGGGGTGCTGAGAAGAAGGTATATTCTTTTTTGTTCAGGTGGAATGGTCTGTAGATATCGATTAAGTCCATTTTAGTAATAACACTGGTTAAGTCCATTATTTTTCTGTTAAGTTTCAATTTGGCAGATCTGTCCAAGGTTGAAAGTGGGATGTTGAAGTCCCCCACTATTAATATGTGGGGGTTTATATGTGATTTAAGCTTTAGTGATGTTTCTTTTACATATGTGGGTGCACTTGTGTTTGGGGCATAAATTTTCAGAATTGAAACTTCACCTTGGTGGATCTTTCCTGTGATGAGTATGTAATGTCCATCATCTCTTTTGATTGATTTTAGTTTGAAGTCTATTTTGCTGGATATTAGGATGGCTACCTCTGCTTGCTTCTTAAGACCATTTGATTGGAAAGTCTTTTCCCAGCCTTTTATTCTTGGAGGTGTCTATCTTTGAATTTGTGGTGTGTTTCTTGTATGTAGCAGAAAGATGGGTCCTGCTTTTGTATCCATTCTGCTAGTCTGTGTCTTTCTATAGGTGAAATAATTCCATTGATATTAAGGGATATTAATGACCAGTGATTGTTCATTCCTGTTATTATTTTTATTTTTTTGGTGGTAGTATGTGTGTACTTCTCTTCTTTGGGGTTTACTGCTTTGGTGTTATCTATTGCCTGTGTTTTTGAGGGTGTATCTGCCTTCCTTAGGCTGGAATTTTCCTTCTAGTGCTTTCTGTAGGGCTGGGTTTGTGGATAAGTATTGTTTAAATCTGGCTTTGCCTTGGAATGTCTGGTTCACTCCATCTATGATGATTGAAAGTTTTGCTGGGTATATTAGTCTAGTCTGGCATCCATGGTCTTTAGCGTCTGCATTATATCTGTCCAGGTCGGTCCTTCTGGCTTTCAAAGTCTCCATTGAGAAATCGGGTGTTATTCTGATGGGTTTGTCTTTATAAGTCATTTAGCCTTTTATTTGTTGCTCTTAATATTCTTTCTTTATTCTGTACATTTAGTTGTTTAAATATTATGTGGAGAAGGGAATTTGGGGGCGTCTAGTCTGTTTGATGTACTATAGGCTTCTTGTATCTTCATAGGCATTTCCTTCTTTAAGTTTGGAAATTTTCTTCTATGATCTTGTTAAATATATTTTCTGTGCCTTTGAGTTGGTATTCTTCTCCTTCCTTTATCCCTATTATTCATACGTTTGGGCTTTTCATGGTGTCCCAAATTTCTTGGACATTTTGTGTCATGACTTTGTTGGCTTTAGTGTTTTCTATGACTGATGAATCTATTTCTTCTACTGTATCTTCAACACCAGAGATCCTCTCTTCCATCTCTTGCACTCTGTTGGTTATACTTGCATCTGAAGTTCCTGTTGGTTTACTCAGATTTTCTATTTCCAGCATTCCTTCTGCTAGTGTCTTCTTCATTTTTTCTGTTTCCCTCTTCAGGTCTTGGACTGTTTCCCTCATCTGTTTCATTGCTATTTCATGATTTTCTTTCAGGGACTTACTTTTTCTTCTACTTTATTTGTCCTTTCCTCTAGTTTTTTATAGTGTTCTTCCCATTTTTTGTTTGTCTGTTCCTGCACTTCATTTTTGATTTCTTCTATGTAAGGCTCTAGCCTCTTCACGATGCTACTTACAAAGTTGTTTTCTTCTGCTTCTTCCATTCTGTCATGTTCAGGTCTAGCTGTTGGAGAAGGGCTAGGTTCTGGTGATGCTGTATTGCTCTTTTTTTTTTGTTGTATGTATTTCTGCCTTGATGTCTGCCCAACTCCTTGTGGATTCATTCTTGGTCCTATCAGTGCACTTGGTCCAGAAAGAGCTGACAAATTTAGGGAGCCTTTCTCTAATCCAGATGGAAGCACTGGGCTGGATGGGAGCTGTGGTCCAGATGAGAGTGCTGGCAGAATCGGAGCTGAGGCCTGGACTCTGAGTCTCAGGAAGTCTCTGGGGTCTCTTTATCTTATCCAGATGGGAGCTCCTCTTGTCCAGATGTGAGTTTCTGGGCAGGATTGAATCTCCTGTGCAGATGGGAGTTCCAGTGCAGGATGGACCTGGGGGCTGATTTTTAAGTCTCCAGAAGTGGCTGAGGTCTCTCTGGTCCATATGGGAGTTCTGGGGCAGATGGCAGCTGGGGGCTTGTCTCTGAGTCTCAGGAAGTAGCTGGGGTCTCAGGCAGATGGGTGTGGGGGCAGGGTGTGGAGACTGTAGGGTCTGCCTGCAGTTTTGGAAAAGGGAAGCCTTCTCACTGGGCCCTCGGAATGGCCGGAAACTGGGGCCAAGTTTGGCAGGTCTTCCTGGGATAGCTGGTGCCCAGGGGTGGGACCTACATCAGTGGGCCTCTCTGACTGTAACCCCAGGCACTCACCTCTGGTCCAGATGGGAGTTCCAGGGCAGGAAGGAAGCTAGGGGCTGGTTTCTAAATCTCTATAAGTGGCTGGGGTCTCTGGCAGATGGGTGTGGGGGCAGGGTGTCAATGTTGTAGGGTCCACTGGAGGGTCTTAGAGAGGGGGGAACCTTCCCGGTTTGGCTGGGGAGTCCTGCGCTATGGCTGGAACCTGGGGCCAAGTTGGGCAGGTCTTCCTCAGAATGGCTGGTGCCCAGGGCTGGGACCTAGGTGCGGGCCTCTCTGGGTGTGACCCCACGCACTTACCTCTTGTCCAGATGGGAGTTCTGGTGCAGATGGGAGCTGGGGGCTTGTCTCTTGAGTCTCAGGAAGTGGCTGGGGTCTCAGGCAGATGGGTGTGGGGGCAGGGTGTGGTGACTTCAGGGTCTGCCTGCAGTCTTGGAAAAAGAGAGCCTTTCTGCAGGCCCAGTGGAATGGCTGGAAACTCGCCTGAGTAATTTTTGCTCCTTATATTAAACCTACACAAAATACCTTAAGAGTGTCATTGAGGTGTGTTTAGGTAAAACAATATGGCTCTAGGAGAAAATTTCTTGGGGTTTAATCCCATCCTAGATCATTATGGATCATAAAAGCTGATAAGTTTTCCCTGTCCTCATCCATATTCATGTTATATTACATTGGGATCAGCCACTCCCACATTCAAGGGAAGGAATAGACTCTCCTTTTCTCACTCCTTTGAATTCAGACTTGACCAATAGGATATTGGCAAGAACAGCAATAGCTTTCAAGTGCTTGTGCACATCTGTTTTGCCCATCATGTGGCTGTGGACCACTCATGACCACATAAGCAAACTTGAGCCATTGTCCTAGACAGGTAAGTGGCCATGAAGTGAATGGTCTAGATATCTCTTTGTACCACTAAATTCCTAGAACTATGAATTAAGCTACTCTTGACCCTCAAGTACTTGAAAATATGAGGGAAGCTATCGGAACCCATTTTTATAGCCATCTGAAGAACTTTGTAGGAAAAATTAAAATTCATTGTATTTTTGTTAGCAAATGATAATAGAATCAGTAATTTTGGAGGAATTATTTCATTGTATTAATCCTCAATTTCTTTTTAACCTTTTAAAATCTCAATTAAAATATTATTATTGTTATTATTATGCATTCCATTTTTCTTTCTCTTTATTCATCTCTTGTACAATACATCCCCAGAGCAGCCTCCTCTCCCTCCCCTTCTCCCAGCTCTGCCCCATTACCCCTCTACCCGAGATCACTGCTCCTCCATTTTTCTTTAGAAAAGAGCAGGCCTTCCTATGACATCAACCAAACATAGCCTAACAAGACACAATAAGACTATCCTTCATGGGTCTGCACTAGGCCCTCTGTATACAAGCTGTAGTTGTTTAGGTTGGGGTTTTTGTTAGATAACTAACAGTAGGAGTGAGGGTGTCTCTGACTCTTGTCTGATGGTGGGGCCCTTTTCCTTATCTGACCTTGATATGAGGGTTCATGACCAGTCCCCAATTTCTTAACATATAGAATAAAAGCAATAATAGTGTAAGACCTTGATTCCAGTACTACAGGTTTGCTTTAAATATTAAGTGAGATAATGAGGAAAGCATCTCACATTATTCCTAGCACACTGCAAAACTAACTAAAATCTGCATTTACTCCTTCCAGTTTAACATTTCTTTAATGAAGATTGTTGTATTTATTATTTTCTGTTGTATTGGTATATTATTATTTATCATAATATTTAGCCCTAAAATAATTGCTTTATTGTTTGTTATGGACATGTTTTTGACTGAATGTTCTGTCCACCCATAAGCACATATATGGAACTCTACTCCCAGTGTGACAATATTTAGAAATAAGACCTTTCAGAGCCACTAAAGTCATAAAAGCCCTGGAAGGGGGTGCATCAACGGCCCTGTGAGACAAAGCCTGAGAAGGTAGCTCCTTTGCTTCCACTATGTGAGGATACAGGATGCTGGAACTCTGAAACCAGAAAGAGAATTCTTGCCAGAATTGAATCTTGTTGCATCCTCACATAAGCCTTCCAGTCTCTAGATCTAACAAATTTCTATTCCTTTCAAGCCACCCCACCGATGGATTACAGTAACTCCTGAGAACTGAGAAAAACTGGCTTCCTGTTTATGTTTTTGTTTGTTAAGATGTGTAGCTTCTTATACTAGAGATTTCACTGAAGCCCAAACCTTGCCACACTGAAATGGATGATAGCTTTTGGGGGCATTCATACCCCTCCACAGAATCATATCAATAAGAAATAAAAAAGAGTATTTATGTAAACCAAGGGGAAAGTTCTGGAATGATATAACATAACAAATTTTTTTAAGAGCATGCCAAAGAAGGAGGGTGATGCTGTGGGAGACCATTGAGTTCCATGTGACACAGAGAATCAGGTTCTTGATTGCCACATTCTAGGACAAGTGGCTTCCACAGAGGAGAACCCAGAATACCTGCCCTAGGAAGAGGTCTGTGTTGTCCCGAGATAACCCTACTTTGATGGCAGCTGTTAGAATGCTAGAAAACACATACCTGCTGCTGGTCAGTGGTGCAGAGGCTGAGGGGTGGGCCCACAGTCATGGCCACAGCATGCCTGTTGCACCGCCTTGCTACAGCCATCTTAGGGAGCTGTACTTTCAGAGGTCCTGATGGATGAAGACTGACTCCTTATGTGTAGAGTGCAAGTTCAGGATCCTGGAATGTCTATTTCAGCTATGAAGCTTCGGAGAAGTGCTTCTTGAGGTTTGAAGCAGCTAAGGACAACCAGCTGTTGTCCAGAAATGGAGAATAGGAGGAGAAATCTTTGAATGTCCTGACATCACAGAGTATTGACATGTGTCTCTGTTGGGATTAAAGCTGGCAGGGAACATACCTCACATTAGTGAGCTGGCCAGCATTTCCAAGCAAGTCTTTCTTAAATTTTCCTAGCTTCCTCTCTGAAGCTTGTAAATTCCAGTCATGCCATCTCCTTTGACCTACTTTTCTTACTTTCCAAGAATGGAAAGTCTGCGGGAACCAGAATCAAGCAACACCCAATTTCTAACCAGTTATTGAGTGGGCCAAAGTATAGTTTCCAATGTTTGCAGCAGACCTTTAAGAAAAATAGTCTTTATTCTCTAAATTTATATCTTGTTATCATTCTATATCATTTGTGAAATTTTGTTGGTAAGTCCAGTATTACAGAAACAGATGACAATAGAGTGACTCAGTAAGTGCTTTTCTTAGTTACTGTGTAAAGAGAAACTTCTCCAGAACTACTGCATGCTCAACTCAGGATTCAAACTCAATGACACAGTTGTTCTCCCAGTCACATGGTCCTTAGCCAGCTATTCATGCAGATGGCAGACACACTAAATGTGTGTCTTATATGTGTGTCACCATGTGTGTCCTGATAAATTTACTTATCTAAAACTTATCTCCTGTGTTATGGGATGTCTTTCTGTATGCTGTGAATATGTATTGCTCTGATTGGTTGATTAAAAAAAAAGGCCATTTGGCCTATGGCAAGGCAGCTTAGAGGCAGGCAGGAAAATCAAAGAGAGATAGTAAAAGGAGAAGGGTGAGGCAGGGATGGGGTGGGATGGAGGGGATGCCATCCCGCCATCCAGGGGGCAGCATGTTATGGCACACAGGTAAAGCCACAGAATATGTGGCAATATATAGATTAATAGAAATGGGCTGAGTTTAGTTATAAGACCTAGCTAGCAAGAAGCTTGAGCCATAGGCCATGGCCATACAGTTCATAATTAATATAAGCCTCTGTATGTTTATTTGGGTCTGAGTGGCTATGGGACCAGGTGGGACACAGGAAAACTTCTGACTATACTCCTGCCTATTTTCAAAATATATCTGAGGCAGCTTAATAAGAGCATTATAAGAGAAGGCTATTGGGGGCTACAGAGATGGCTCAGTCTGTAACATATTTATATAGCACACACGTGAAGACCCTGGACTCCATCACTAGCACCCATGCAAAATCCAGGTGGAGCATGTAACCCTGTAACCCTGGCACTGGGAGACAGCCATAGGAGGACCCCTAGAGCTTGAAGGACTGCCTATTTAGGCAAATTGGTAAGCCCTGGGTTCAATAAGAGATTATGTCTCAGAAACTAAGGTGTAGAGTAGTTGGAAAAGACATGCAGTATCAAACTCTGATTCCATGTACATACATGCATATGTACCTATATGTATGTACATATGTACACACAAACACACACACACACACACACTCACACACACACACACACACACACACACACATGCAGTCAAACTACATCACTAGCCAGTCTGAGGGATAGCAAACATTATCTCAACACTGGCTAATTGGAAAGACAGGACACGTTTTGATGTGTTGGAAGAGATTTGGACATAGGCAGATGGGGCTTGGATCTAAGAAGTTTCACTTACTGAGGAACCTTTTCAAACTGCCAGCTTTCCTCCAACTGCATGATTTTCTGTTCCATGAGGGAAATTATAAGCATTTCCTCATTGTTGCAATGAGTAAATAATAAAACACATACAAGATGTAAATGCATAGGTGTGATGTTTCCAAAACTGTTCTCAGTACTACATATGTATTTCTACAATTATGACAAGGAGTCTATGGATTTTAAGTGACTCTGCAACAATTGATTTTCTTGAAAACTGATAATGAAAAGTTATGTAAGGCTATAAGCCAGTAGTTGATGAGTAAGAATTTGAAACTGGATATCTGTCTTTGAGTTCCTATCCTTATCTGCTTGTCTACATTGTCTTTATTAACAAGTGATATAGTGTCAAGACGGAAGATGAATATGTGGTATTGTATTTGGAATGTAATTGGCCTCAATAAGCTCATTGGGAGTGGCACTATTAGGAGGTATGGCCTTGTTGGAGGAAGTGTGTTACTGTGGAGGTGGGCTTTAAGTTCTATATGCTCAAGCCATGCCCAGAGTCCTAGACCACATCCTGTTGCCAACTGGGCAAGATGTAGAAATCTCAGCTCTTTCTCCAGCACCATGTCTGCCTGTATGCCACCATGTCACAGGATGTTGATAATGGACTAAACTTCTGAAAATGTAGATCATCTCAATTAAATGTTTTCCTTTCTTAGAGTTGCTGTGGCCATAGTGTCTCTTCATAGCAACAGAAACCCTAAGACAGAAGTTGGTACCAGGAACTAGTTAGGATTGCTGTGATAGGCCTGATCACTCTTTTGTTTGAAGGAATATAGACTTTGGGATTGTACATTAGAAAAGTAGTTGAATGCTTTAAATATTGCTTAATGGGCCATCCTAGAAAAAACATGGAAAACAGTGGTGCTGAGTGTGATTTGAACTTTGAGTATCTGGATCAACAGGTTTCAAAGGAAAAGAATTTTAGTATGTAGCCTAGAGACTGGTCTTTTGATATTTTGGTAAAGAAAGTAGTTGCTTTTTGCCCTTGTCCAAAGAGTCTGCCTGAAGCTAAAGTGAAGAGTTTTGGATTAATTCTGTTGGCAGAGGAAATCCCAAAACAGCCTAGGTTAGACTCTGTTGTGTGGTCAATAGTGCTAACTCTAATGAAGAGTTACAATGAAAAGGAGCAAGCTGAGCAAGAAAAAAATAAAAAGTATAAAATTTGAGGAGAAAAGGATCACCAGGAAGTATAATGGAACTAAGTCCTGTGTTTAACAAGACAAACAATTTAAGAAATGGAATAAAGGGAGTGATAACCTCAGGGAAAGATCCCATCCAGCTAAGTTTGCAACATGTGAAAAAAAATTGGAAATCTTAGAGCCAGGTATGGTGGTTGTAGGGAAAAGGGGCTGGCTAGAGAAACCCACCCTGACCCTGGAGCCCAGAATTAGGGAAGGATGGCTCAGATAAAGCCAGTGAGAGAAACACAGTTTAGCTCAGATCAGAGCCCCTGTCCAACTGACTTGTAAAATCAACCAATCACAGGGCAGGACAGCAGAATCCTGGCCCTATGGCCCAGGACCAGGGAAAAAAACATAGGCTGTGTTTGGGACCTGAGCTAGAGAAATGAACCAAGGAAACATGCCCTGACTCTGAAACTAGTACCAAAATAACACTCTTGGTCCCTAGAATCGGAGTCAGTGAAAGAAATGTGCCCTGGCCTTAGAGGTAGTGTCAAAAAGCCAAGAAAGGCCAGTGAAAGAAACACAGTTTGGCCCTGAAATCAGGGCCATCTCTGCCCCTTGCTCACAAAACTGGTCAATCCCTGTGCAGAAAATAAACTAACCAATCACAGTTGACCCCACCCCCTAGACATCCTATATAAACCACTCTGCCCAGTCAGTTGTGAGCTGTTCTCTCCACCCTGGTAGAGGCAGCTACTCTCCTGAATTCCTCCTTCCCAAATAAATCTCTTTTTCAAAAGAGTATTGGGCAAAGACCTTCATTGACTGGTGAGCAGAAGAACCTTGCTGGGATATCCCATAATGGACTGAGCAAGGGGGAGCTGAGCAGAATGAACCTTGCTGGGATGTCCCATAGTGGACTGAGCAAGGGGGAGCTAAACAGAAGAACCTTGCTGAGACGTCTCATAGTGGACTGAGTGAGAAAGAGCTGATAACACTGAGTCAGAGATTGTGGCTCTCCAGGAGAGGAGCAGGATTGCTGTGTCCTGCAGAGAGACCATTTCCCATCACACAAGGTATATCTTGACTTTCCCAAAGAGTCAGGATACCCTGATCTAGCAGAATTGTTAGAAGTTCTTATTAATAAAATCAAACCTGAGGCCAGTTATTGGGGTGAATGCCGGAAGATCAGAGACACAGAACAAGCCACAGTTTCCTCACCTCACCAGTTCCTCAGCTGGTCTTATTTCCTCAGACTGGATGCCTCTGAGTCCTCATCCAGAATGAGTCTCAGCTGAACTGTGTTGCTCCAAAGCCTAAAAGCTTAACCAGTCAAAATGCCAAACCAGCCAAATGCTTCTAGTTTCTGGTCTTCATGCTTTATATATCTTTCTACTTTCTGCCGTCACGCCCTGGGATTAAAAACTGGATTTCTGGGATTGAAGGCATATGTCACCATGCCTGCCTGTTTCTAATGTGGCCTTGAACACACAGAGATCCGCCTAGCTCTGCCTGCCAAGTGCTGGGATTAAAGGCATGCACCACCACCGCCCAACTTCTGCTATGGCTTGCTCTGACCCAAGGCAACTTTATTAACATACAAATAAAATCACATTTCAATACAAATAAAATATCACTATATTTCCCCTTTTCTACTTTAATAAAAAGAAAAAAGGAAAAACATTATAACTAATATAAGAAAAATTATATACAAAAGTACAATAAGTATATACCATATATACAAGCAATAAATACCAAAACAATGTCTAGTCCATTTGCATTTGACAAACTCAGAGAAAATAATTCCATTATCTATCCTATTTTGGTAAGTCCAAAATATACCTGATTCACTTTCTATACTAACTTATATTACTAATGGAACTGTCTTATAACATCTTTCAAATTTATAACACCTCTAGTGAGTTTCTTTTCTGAAATTCTTAACAAGGAAAACGGTAACTATAACTAACTGATCTGCAACTCCCTCAGAGACCCAAGAAGGAAATAATACTACCTAATAAAAAATAAAAACAGGAAGTACATGCAAGCAGCTTCCCAAAAAAATGTGAGTTGACAGAAACAGCCAGCTGCCTGGACAGTCACCTGAGGTTTCTCTGCAGTGTTGGGGCATCATCTTCAGCCTATAGGCTTAGCGTATCTGACAGACTCATTTGTGAACTAGGATGTATACAAGATCAACAGTTTGACCTCATATTTGGTGAGAGCAGTCAAAGTGCCAGAAACACCTGAATTCCATTAGTGTCATGTCATGATTCAAGATTTTAAATTCCAGAATTTTTTTTTTTAATTCAGCTGTCCATTTTTCTTGGCTATGTATGTGGCTTAATCTCAGCATCCTGTTCTTCTCTACATCCCTCTATTAAATGCCAGTCTACTATTAAGAGGGGTGAGCTTAGTTATTCTTCAAGAATAACTGTTTCTTCTGCTGTTCCATTGCACATCAGAAGCCATCAGCCCACTCCCTGTTCAGCTGCCTTTGAAGAAAATGGCACAGTACCTTTTCCAGATTGCAAAGGCCACTCACTTCAGGGATGGTGTCATATTGTCCTGGCTTCAGAAGATGTCTTTTATTAAAGCCACAACCACACTTGTTTTGGCAAGAATTTGTAGTCCTTTGTTTCATGTCCTGTCTGTCCTGTTTGTCAGCAGTTGATTCGAGGTTCCTTTGTTGTCCAGTGGCTAACTTTTGCCACAATGGAAGTTAACTCCATATGCAGTTTCTTCAATGCCCATATTTTCTCTGAAGTAGATTGGTACTGCCAGGAGCCGACATGTCTCATAGTCATAGCAAAAAAGAAAAATTCCTAAGTTATTAAAACATTTTAAATGCCATATTCTGTAGATCTCTGAAGGGTTTGAGGATGACCTGTCTATCCAAAATATATCTGTTCGATCTTGAAAACACACCTAATATGACTACAAGTTCAATTGTAATGTCTAACTACTAACTTTCATTTCTATATATCCTAATAGTTGGTAATAATAACATTCAAGGATTAGCAAATTGCATTACATTGTTAAATGAATGGCATAAGTACAATATCTTGAGCAAGATTAGAAATATATGTATGGCATATGTATCCAATATAAAACAATCCAATGTAAAGTATTTAAAACTAGTTGTCTTTTTCTTTTTTCTCTATTTTTTTAAACAAGCACCTTAAATCTAATCTCCTTTGCTTAGCCCTTTTCCTAACCCTTAACAACAACTTGTAACCAACCCTCCTAAACAATGAAAACTATCCCAGACCCAAAACCCATTAAAAGACAAAAAAACCACCCACCCCACACCACCCCTTTGGGAATGTGGGCATCGTATTCTTGAAATTGCTTCCTGCTGTGTATGGGCAAAGGTATCTTTATTCTGAAAAGAAAAAATTGGGATTAATTGTCAATTTCTAGGAAAGGTAACTATATTCTTTGTTATCTATAATGCCAAAGTTCAGGGTTTATCTCAAGTCCTTATTCAAGTAGTCTTTGAAACTGGATCATCTCAGCTAGCCATCTCAGAATTGCTCTAAGCACTTTGTACTCCAAAGCTGATCTGTAGATGATGTTTGTCAGCTTAGTGATATTACTATTGTCCACATGGAATTGTTGTTGTGGGGCCCCATCTTCTTCCTGGAGATTTCAGTTGATGTTAGGCCTGGCCGTGATTTCCTGCAGAAAACTGATAAGAGACTTGAACACAAAGACATGTATAGGCAGCTAATTGAAGCCTTTTCTAGAATTAATTAGTACTCTATATGACCATTATTATCTTAACAAGTTATTATCTTGGCAAGTTATATCTGATTAAATGAAAAGGCATGTATTAATGATATAAGTTAGTTTAAATTGGATGGTCATGTCGATTGATGAACTATCACCTCCTCTAATTAAGAGGTCTCTCTTGTTCAAATCGAACCTTTATCAATTTTGATGGTTCCCACATCTTATCTTCTCCTGCAGAAACAAAAGCAAAACCTCGTCTCCAATGTAACACATATCCTGGTTTCCATTCTGAGGTCAGCACATCCTTGAAATATACAGGCTGATTTAATTCTGTAGTTTTTTTCTATTATCCAATGTCTCTCTGCAGCTGTTGTTCCTTTCTCATTAGCATTGAGAAAATTCAAAGTTAATAGAGCATTGTGCAGTCTATTTCTGGGGGTTTTGTTACCCCTTTCTGTTTATTTATCATGTCCTTTAGAGTTCTGTTGGATCTTTCTATAACTGCTTGGCCTATAAGATTATGTGGTATACCTGTAATATGCTATTATAATAAGCAAAAAACTGTTTCATTTTAATAGAGACATATGCTGGAGCATTGTCAGTTTTAATTTGTTCAGGTATACCCATGATGGCCATAACTTCTAGCAAATGTGTGATTACAGAATCAGCTTTTTCAGAACTCAAGGCAGTCGCTCATTGAAATCCTGAATAAGTATCAATAGTATGGTGTACATATTTCAATTTTCCAAATTCCACAAAGTGAAGCACATCCATCTGCCAGATTTCATTCCTCTGAGTACCCTTTGGGTTACATCCTGCTGGTAATGGTGTCTGATTGTAGAAGGAACAAGTAGGACATTTCTTTACAATTTCCTGGGCTTGTTGCCAGATTATGGAAAAATCCTTTTTTAAACCTTTACTATTGACATGGTGTTTTATATGAAATTCTGAGGCCTCCAGCACATTTCCTATCAATAATTTATCAATCTCATCATTACCTTGTGCTAGAGGGCCTGACAGACCAGTATGGGATCAGATGTGAGTTATATATAAAGGATGACTCCTTTCCCTGATTGTATATTGTAATTGAATAAATAGTGAAGTTAATTCTGAAGCATCAGGGATAAATTCTGTAGTCTCAATATTTAATACCACTGTTTCAGCATACTGAGAGTCAGTAATTATGTTGAGAAGTTCTGAAAAATCCATTAATACCAACAGAATAGCATACAATTCTGATTTTTGAACTGAATTATAAGGACTGTGAACCACTTTAATTAAATTTTCTGATTTGTAACCTGCCTTTCCTTGTTTGTTAGGATCTGTATAAAATGTACGAACTCCATATATGGGTTTTTTCCTGTACAATTCGAGGCAAGATCCAACCAGCTCTCTTTATAAGATCAATTCTATTGCTTTTGGGTTATTTGCTGTTAATTTCTCCAAAAAAATTACTGCAATCTCTTTGCCAAGGTTCACTTTCTATCCATAATTTTTCAATGTCCTCTTTAGTTAAAAGTACAACAATTTCTGCTGGGTCTATTCCTGATAATTGACAAAGTCTCAATTTTCCTTTCAAAATTAAATAAGAGATTTTTTTCCACATAAGTTTTGAATTTTTTATTTGGTTTATTTGGTAAAAATATCCATTCCAATATAATATTTTCTCTCTGCATTAATATTGCTGTAGGAGAATGCCTAGAAGGTAAAATAACCAAAATGCAATCCAGCTTTGGATCAATACAATCCATGTGTCCTTCATGTACTTTCTTTTCTACCAAGGCCAATTCTTTCTCAGCTTCAGGTGATAATTCTCTTGGACTATTTAAGTCCTTGTCACCTTCTAAGGTTTTGAACAAATTATTCAGTTCATCATTTTTTACCCCAACAATAGTTCATAGATGAGAAATGTCTCCAAATAATCTTTGAAAGTCATTAAGAGTCTGTAGTCGATCTCTCCTAATTTGTACCTTTTGAGTGCAATTTTTTGTAGCTCTATTTTATATCCTAAATAATTAATAGAATCTCCTCTTTGTATCTTTTCAGGATCAATTTGTAATCCCCAAGAAGGCAATATTTTCTTTACTTTTTCAAACATTCTAAAGTATCTGCATTTGAGTCAGCTAGTAAAATATCATCCCTATAATAATAAATTATAGATTTAGGAATTTTTTTATGTATCACTGTTGTACAAAATATTGGCACAGGGTTGGACTATTCAATATTCCCTGTGGGAAGACTCTCCATTGAAATCTTTTAACTGGTTGAGAATTATTGTAAGTAGGCACCATGAAAGCAAATCTTTCTCTGTCTTTTTCTTGTAAGGGTATAGAAAAGAAATAGTCTTTTATACTGATAACTATGAGAGGCCATCCTTTAGGTAACAGAGTAGGCAAAGGAATTCCAGATTCTAGAGAGCCCATTGGCTGAATTACTTTGTTAATTGCTCTAAGGTCTGTTACCATTATCCATTTACCAGATTTCTTTTTAATAACAAATACAGGAGAATTACAAGGGCTGGTAGATTCTTCAATATGCTGAGCATTTAACTGTTCTTCTACCAGCTCTTCTAAAGCCTGGAGTTTCTCTGTTGTTAAAGGCCACTGATAAACCCATACAGGCTTGTCTGTTAACCATTTTAAAGGTAGAGCTGTTGGTGTCTTTGGAAGATCATCAATTTTTGTGCCCTGTTCTTGTATAATATAGATGGCTGGTGACCACTCATTAGAATAATACCTTCTAATATTTCTCTCAGAAACATATGCTAGTTTATGATTTATTTCTGAGGTTGAAGGGATGTTAATCTGAATATTCCATTGTTGTAACAGGTCTCAACCCCACAGGTTCATAGCTATGTTAGCCATATATGGTTTTAATATGCCTCTCTGTCCTTCTGTGCCTATACATTTGAGCCATCTTGCACTGTTTCAGTTGAGATAATGTTCCAACTCCTAACAGTTGAACATTTATCTCCTGAAGAGGCCAAGATGGATGCCAAAATTCTGGTGCAATTATGGTCACATCAGCATCTGTGTCTACCAGACTAGACAACAAAACACCATTTATTTTTATTGTTAATTTTGGTCTTTGTTCATTTATAGAAGTTTGCCAAAAAATTTTCTTTATGGTTTCTCCTGAATTTTCTGTTCTCTCTGTCTCAGTTGTTCCATTGCTCTGAGTAGCCTGGTTTATTCCAATAGGCATTTGGTTATTTAACTGCTCTGAGTAGAGGTCTCCTCTATGATTGCAGGAAAGGTCGGAACTGGATTCACTGTAGGGGCCTGCCTGAGGCCCCTCTGGGACTTTCCCAAAGACTGAGGCAAAGTATTACCTTGCCTGTCCCTTGTTGATCTACATTCATTGATCCAGTGTCTTCCCTTACCACACCTTCTACATACTCCAGAAGGAAGGGGCATTCTGTTGCCATTTTTCCTTGAAGAAACATTGTTTCTAGAAGTACCCTGTTTACAGTCCCTTTTCAAATGCCCTTGCTTTCCACATCCAAAACATCTGACATTCCTCAAACCTCTTGAAATTGCTTCTCCTACCGACATATTATCATGATCATGAGCCTCAACATTAACTGTGTCTCTAATCCAATCTTCCAAGGGTGCATATCTTGCCTTTAATGGCCTGATTATTCTCTTACATGCTGCATTTGCATTCTCAAAAGCCAAAGATTCAATTATTATCTGGCTAGCTTCTGAATTTGGGACCATTCTATTTACTCTGAAGTCAGTCTTTGTAAGAAATCTGTGAAAGATTCTTTTGGGCCCTGTATATCCTTTGTAAATGACTCAGTTTTCTTTCCTGGTTCCTCAACTCTGTCCCATGCATTCAAGGCTGCCATTTAACATAGAATTAAGTTTGGATATCATATAAACATTGTGTTTGTACTGTAGCATATTGGCCTTCTCCAACAAGCTGATCCTGGAAGACTTGTATACCTCTATCCCTACATTATTTTGCTATGTTTTTAGCTTCCTCTTTGAACCACATTTGCCACTGGAGCTGTTGTCCAGGTTCCAGAACAGCCTGTGCCAGCTCCCACCATTCCTGTGGTATAATTCTATTATAAGTTGACCAGGAGTTTAACATGTGCTTTAAATATGGAGAATGCATGCCATAAGATACTATTGCCTCCTTAAACCTTCATAAGTCTAACATTTCAACTGGAGTCCAAATATTTTGTGTATTCACTTGACCAGGTAGCTGTTTTATGGTTACTGGGTAAATTAAGGGTGATTGTGTGAAAACAGGCTTTCTTTCTGTAACCTTATAATCCAATCCTGAAACAACTTTACTGTTAATTTCTTCTGTCTGAATCTGAATTTCTCTATACAGCATTTTAAGAGTTTTAACAGGTTTTTCTAAATTTTTATCCTGGCACCTAAATAGACTATCTTTTTAAATTGTAAAATAAGGATAAGAAGAATAATAATGTACAAAATTTGATCAACATTAATCTTCTCACATAGTTGTTCCATTGTCAGACTGCCTAAAATTTCAAACAAAGCCCAATTTTCTTCCAATGTACACATAAAACCCATTTTTTTTAATGTGGAAAAAATCTCTTTTAAATAGTTTCCTTTAAAATATCTGATATAATTGACTTACCAATTCTGTGTGGAATAGTAGAAATCCAAGGGAATTTCAAAACAGCTACCAAGCGTCCAAGGTGGGAATACAGAGAGAGAGAGAGAGAGAGAGAGAGAGAGAGAGAGAGAGAGAGAGAAAGAGAACAAGAAAGCGTAGCGTAGTTATATATATATATAACTTTCCCAAAGAGTCAGGATACCCTTCCTTGCTGAATCAATTCCAGGCCTGACTTTCCTGAGAAGTCAGAAAACCTTCCTTTCCAAGGTTGAGTTGTTTCTTTGCAGTCCCAGCCATCACAGCTGTGCTAAACAGCTTTAGGTGTCCAGGACACCTTCAGGGCAGAGCTCTTGTTCTAAGTAGCTTGAGGTATCCAGGATACCTCACTCTCTAGGACTGAACTGTCTCCTTGCAGTTTCAGCCATTAATTTACTAACATTTTGGTGCTGAAACCCAGGGCACCAAACCCAGAGTTTTTGCAGTTTCCTTACAGTGATGCATGCTTTTAATCTCAGCATTTGGAAAGCAGAGGCTGGCAGATCTCTGAGTTTGTTGCCAGCCTGGTTCATAGAGCAAATTTCAGAGCACCCATGCTTAGGCAATAAAATAGATCATGGAAAATAGAAAGCTGGTGAAGATGTAGTTGAACAAGGGTGCCATGTTATAGCCCCAGCAATCAGCAGAACTTGGCAACTTTGGCCACGTAGTTCTGGCTTTAGAGTCAAGGATAGAAGAAAGTTGTTATGGAACCTTCCTCCATGATTAATGAAAGCAGCTGAAACCCAGCAATTGTCAGTGGTGTCCTTGAATGGAGACTAAGAGAAGCCATTGCATGAAGCTGAGAAGGTGAAACCTAGATCTCCTTGGAGGCCCCAAGATGTTGGAGATGTCAGAGCCATGGGATACCTACTGAGAAAAGTTGCTAACAGGGAGTAGAAGCAGCCCAAGAGAAAAAAGTGTGTTTCAATCAACAAATCTGAAAGGAGTTGGAGATCTGAATAGTGTTTTGATATCAGGCATGAAGATGCAGAGTTTGGAGTTTGACCAGCTGGTTTTTGGTCTTTCTTTGGTCCAGTATTTCTTGCTATGCTTCCTTTCCTATGTTTTGGAAGTGTAATATATTTCCTGTACCATTATATGTTGGAAATATGCAATTTTTCTATTTTGATTTTATTGGGAATTACAGTTAATCAATTGCATGAATCTCAGAAGAGGTTTGAACTTTGGACTTTTAAACATTGTTGAGTCTCTGATAGACGATGGGGACTTTTGAAGCTGAACTAAATGAATTCTGTATTAAAGTATTGTTACAGTTTATGGGGGCCAGGGAGTGGAATGTGGTAGTTGGAATATAATTGGTCTCAATATGCTCATTGGGAGTGGCACTATTAGGAGGTGTGGCTTTGTTGCAATAGGTATGGCCTTGTTGAAGGAAGTGTGTCACTGTGGAGGTGGGCTTTGAGGTCTCCTGTACACTCAAACCATGCTCAGTGTTTCAGACCACTTCCTGTTGCCTGCTGGTCAAGATGGAGAAATCTGAGCTCCTTGTCCAGCACCATGTCTGTCTAACACTACCAAGTCACACAATAATGAAAAATGTAAGCCACTCCAATTAAATCTTTTCCTTTATAAGAGTTGCCATGGTCATGGTGTCTCTTCATAGCAATAGAAACTCTAATTAAGTTAGATAGTGACCCCGATATTTTTATCACTTTCCTTGCAGCTTACGGTGGTTTAAAGAAGACACGTCTTCAACAGTCTCGGCCATTTGAATACTTAGTCCCCCAGCAGGTGGCATTATTTGGAGCTTCAGAGATGTAACCTTATAGGAAGAAATATGGTGCTGGATGTGGGATTGGAGAATTCAAAGACTCCTGTCATTTTCTAGTTTGTTTCTCTAATTCATGACTGTGGTTCAAGATGTGAGCCCTTACCTTCTTGCTCTTGCCACCATAGACTCTGACCCTCTGACCATAAGCTCAGATAAATTATTCTATAAATCGCCTTTTTCATGGTGTTTTATCAAAGCAATAGAAAAGTAATTAATGTCTTAACTCAGGAATGAAAGAGTTTACTTCAATTTACAATGATATACATTATGAGGGGAAGACAGGGCAGAAACTAACAGCAGGAATGCAGGGGCAGGAGCTGATGCAGAGCCATGGAGGAATGCTGCATATTGATTTGCTTCCCATGGATTGCACAGGACCATCTGTCTTTATACAACACAAGACCATCTGTCCAATGGTGTCACGGCCCACAGTGGGCTTGGCCATCCCACATCAATCATTAATCAAAAATGTGCCTTACAGACTGGTCTAGAAGCTGATGGTGGGTTCTCTTCCCAGGACACAGCCAAAGCAAAATGGGAAATATTTGTCCCTGGTGTGTGTGTGTGTGTGTGTGTGTGTGTGTGTGTGTGTGTGTGTAAAATAAACTACATTATAAAATAAACATTTAGGAGATACTCTATTCACCAGGCTGAGATTAAATTACACAACAAATATAGGGGCAGAGACCTACAGGGCAGCATTTGGAAGATAGAGGCAGAAAGATCAGGAATTCAGTCATTCTTTCTCAGCTACATAAGACAGTTTAATACTATACTGAGCTGCATAAGATCCTGTCTTTCATAAATAAAACAAAAAAGGAAATTACAACAACATTTTTTTAATTTTTGTTTCTGAATTTGAATACATCAGAAAAAGGAAATGGAAATATGAACAACTATAGGCAGTATGAGTACTCCTAAGGCTGAACCTATTTTCTAATTAGTAGAACACCTGCCATGGCTCAGGGAACCCTAAGCTTCTGTGGGGTCCTAAAACGACCTCACCAGCCCATTATCTCAGGAATCATAATATGGAAAAGTGTCCAGTGGAAGATGTATACAGACCCTCTGTAAAAGCACAGGACACTCACAGCCATTTCTACAGAAATCCAGGTGCCAAGGGTTCAGAGAGATAGATTTGCAATGGACCTGCCTGTGTGGTTTGGGGGAAGCACCTGGTGTGTCTAAGAACCTCATGGAAAGCAGTCTGGTCATGTCCTGTCCCCAGGGTCCTGACACAGTTAAGCAGTGGTTCTTAACCTATGGGTAGCAACACCTTTGGGGGTCAAATGACCCTTTCACAGGGTCACATATCAGATACCCTGCATCTCATATATTTACATTATGATTCATAACAACAGCAAAATTACAGTTGTGAAGTAGCAATAAAAACAATTTTATGGTCAGGGTCACCACAACATGAGGAACTGTGTTAAAGGGTCACAACATTAGGAAGGTTGAGAACCACTGCAGTAGAGCTTAACATTTAAGAGGGCAATTCAGAGAGGTGGATTGCATCAGTGGTCTTATGAGTGATACCACAGATGATTCCTGGGAACACTAAAAAGTGCTCACACCAAGCTCCATCCAGTCCCAGCTTCAAGGGGCTGGGGAGTTGGAGTAATCCTCCTCAGCTCCCTCTCCCTCTGGTCTCCTATGAAAAACCCTTTACCTCTTCATTAGCTTGTCCAAAACTCTGCTTCAACTACATTCTACCACTGCTTAAGTGACACTGGGGAACGAGCATAGGGAAATTGAGGAGGAGGACATCTCACAGCTTCCCATGTTTTGGAAGACAGTGTGTCCATAGCAGCAGGACAGTTCAGAACAGAAGTACCTGAAGTAATGGAGAGCAAAGGCCACAGGAGGAGAGCAGTCTGGAGACAGACATAGCACTCCACTGATGAGCTGGGGCATCTTTCTTTCTGGGAAAAAAAAAGGGCCTACAACACTGCCCTTGAGGATTTTCTGGAGTACTAAAGGCAAAAACAATTTCCTCTCCAAACCTACAAAATCTTAGATTTCAGCACATCTGAATCTGAAGATTATAGCCACAGGAAGACAGGACAACAGTTTGTCTCAAGAAATTATTCAAGAGGCCAGGACACAGCTATAAGGTATATATGCCTCTGTGGACAGTGTGGTCTCCAGAGACTCTACTAAGCATTATGCCTTATAAATATTGCCATTTTAAAGGGAAATGCCATTTCTTCCCATTTCTCCTCATTCCTATGTCAATACATTAATTCACCAGACACATCTATTCATACATACACATTACTGTGGTCAATTTAAGTTTTAAAAGGTTGAGAGCACCGAGAGGTTAAAAGTTAATTAATGCAGGGGCTGGGGAGATGGCTCAGTTGGCAAAGTGCTTGACATGAAAGCATGAGGCCCTGAGTCCTCTGCACCCAGGAAAAATCTGGGAATAGTGATACACATTTGTAAACTCAGTACTGTGGAAGCAGAAACAGGCACGTCCCTAGGGCTTGCTAGGCAACATGCCCAGTCTAATTAGCAAGCCTAAGTCTCAATGAGAAACCCTGTCCTCCCAAAAAAGGAAGCATGGTAATGACACCTAAGGATGACCTTTCATCACCACATGCACAATACATACGTATATACACAGGATCACACAATACACAGAGAGAGACGGGAAAGAGGGAGGGAAGGAGAGACACTATAGTTAAGATTTGTTATTAGAAATATTACCAGCAAACCTACATTATGCACTAAAATCTGTTGTAGATCCTAATCCATATTTAGTCAGACCTAACAAAGTGATTGACAGTCTTTGTTAAATTAAGAAATGAATCAATGGCTATGACTTATTTGGCAAAGTCTAACACAAATTTAAGACAAAATTGAGGAATGTCTGTTGAAGAGAGCTCTAAACTACATTTAGAATAACAATTGGGGTGTGCTGGTTTCTATTTTATGCTAGACAGACATTGAAAGGAAAGCAACACAGACTTTTAAGCTCCACAATAACAGAGTATGAAATAAAATGCCTTCACCATGAAATGTCACCAGCAGACTCAAAATTCAAAGTACATTAAAAACTTGGTTAAAAATACCTAACCCTTAATTCTCAAGATGATATCCTTTACATGTTAAGCTGGAGCAGTGCCGTGATTGTCAGTAGTTAAATTCCTGCTGTGGAAATGCTTGCCTTTTGATATCCTCTGCCATTTCTCTCCATTTGCCTCCACTGTGTGACATTTAAACATAATAAAAACTGAATCAGGAGAGAGATATGGGAAATTATGGGAACACAAGAAGGGAAAGGAGCTCCTCACCCTGGAGCATGATTGAAGCATTTTGTGGGCTAAAAATCAAGAATTTCAGAATAATTAATAACATTTGCTATAAAACTTGCTGGCAAAAATTAATACTCATTTTTGTTAAAACAGCAGTGACTTAGGCTTCAAGCATGGATGTGCATGGCCTCAGGTAGAACCTCATTCTTCTCACAGGTATTTCCTGGGAAACGCAAACAAGGTGGTTAGCTAAGACTGTGGAGATAGTCTGCCTTCCTGAAATCTCCATGATCTGGAGTTTTACCTTACCAACTTTAATCTTCTCAGGACCCCTCAGGAACCACCCAGTGATCTCAGTTAGGTTCCTTACCTACCTTTTAAAGTCACTAACTTCAAACCTTACCCAAATCCTCTGTAAATTACTATTGTTACTGTAGCATGAATCTTAGAAGGTCTTATTAATAAAATCAAACCTGGAGCCAAGTATTGGGGTGAATGCTGGAAGATCAGAGAAGCAGAACAAGCCACAGCTTCCTCACCTCACCAGTTCCTCAGCTGGTCTTGTTTCCTCAGAATGCAAGCTTTTGAGTCCTCATCTAAATGGATCTCAGCTGAACTGTGCTGCTCAAAGCCTAAAAGCTTAACCAGCCAAATGCTTAAGCAGCCAAATGCTTCTAGTTTCTGGTCTTCATGGCTTATATATCTTTCTACTTTCTGCCATCACTCCCTGGGATTAAAAGTGTATGTTACCATGCCTGGCTGTTTCTAATGTGGCCTTGAACTCAGAGATCCAGAGGGATATCTGCCTCTGGAATGCTAGGATTAAAGGTGTGAGTGCCACCATTTTCTGAACAAGCCACAGCTTCCTCACCTCACCAGTTCCTCAGCTGGTCTTGTTTCCTCAGAATGCAAGCTTTTGAGTCCTCATCTAAATGGATCTCAGCTGAACTGTGCTGCTCAAAGCCTAAAAGCTTAACCAGCCAAATGCTTAAGCAGCCAAATGCTTCTAGTTTCTGGTCTTCATGGCTTATATATCTTTCTACTTTCTGCCATCACTCCCTGGGATTAAAAGTGTATGTTACCATGCCTGGCTGTTTCTAATGTGGCCTTGAACTCAGAGATCCAGAGGGATATCTGCCTCTGGAATGCTAGGATTAAAGGTGTGAGTGCCACCATTTTCTGGCCTCTGTATCTAGTGGCTGTCTGCTCTCTGACCCCAGATAAATTTATTAGGGTGCACAATATTTAGGGGAACACAATACCACCATAGTTACTTCTGATAAAAATTATGAGACATAACTTTAGAGAAATGACCATACCACTGCCTCAAAGTGGCCTCTTGTACTTCTTCTTTATTATACTTAATTGTATTTATCCATTTACAAATCCTGATTGTAAATGGAGGCTTTTCTCTGTCCTGCCCCACCCCATAGCCACTTTCAAATAGCCACTCAGAGGCTAGTATTAATTATAAATGCTTGGCCAGTAGCTCAGGCTTATTACTAGCTAGCTCTTACATTTAAGTTAACCCGTATTTCTTATCTATGTTTTGTCATATGGTTCATGGCTTGTTACCTAATTTTCTATATGTCTTGATTCCTTGGCAGCTGCTGGCATCTCCTCACTCCACTCTCCTTCTTCCAATCCTTGTCTGTTTGGCATTCCCATCTAACTTCCTGCCTAGCTACCAGCCTGTCAGCTTTTTATTAAACCAATTCAAGTAATAAATCTTTATAGTGTACAAGAGGATTATTCCACAGTACTTGATAGCAGATATCCCAATAAATATTTACTGAGCATCACATGTGGCAGGGACAGAAGCATGTTCCCCATCAGATTACTATCATAATTAGCTTTCTATCATTGTGAAAAAGACCATAACCAAAAGCAGTGTGGGAAGGAAAGGTTTATTTGCTTTACGTTTCTCTGTCATAATCTACCATTAAGGCAATTTAGGGAAGGAACCTAGAGGCAAGAACTGACAGAGACCAGGAAAGAATGCTGGTTACTGGCTTGCTCTCCATGGCTTTCTCAGCTTGCTTTTTATATAACCCAGAACACCTTCCCAGAGTGGGCTAGGCCATTCCACATCAATCAGTAATCAAGAAAATGCCCCCACAGTCTTGCCTTCAGACCAACCTGATAGAAGTATCTTCCCAGTTAATGTTGCTTCTTCTTAAAGATTCTACTTTGTGTCAAGTTGACAGAAACTAACCAGCACAATTATGGAGGATGTCACGTAAATAAACAGGTAATAACTGTTCATGTTATTCATCACTGAGACAGTAATTGAGTCTATGAAACCAAGTGCAAATTACTTTACCATGGGGACATGATCAAGGAATACGGACTAATCCTTGAAGAATCTATCACCTAGAAGTGACAGAAGACCTACTTACTAAATTTTACTCTGGCTGCCTCTAGCAGATGTGAATAAACCATGGAATGATCAGTAAAGTCCATTACAGTTTCATCCTCACCAAATAACTACACCACTGATGACAGATCCCAGAGTCTATAGGAACAGCCCTGGAGAAGGTGGGATCGGTAAACCAACTCCATCATTTGCTACTTTTTGTAACAGCTTGTGAATGAGATGCTGGTGCCATCCCAATTTTATCAAGAAAGTTAGGGCACAAATAGTTCATAAGCCATTCATGATCTTATACCTTACATCACTTTGAACCCAGAGGCATTCAGTCTCCAGAGCTGATTTGCAACCACCACAGATCTTGCTGAATAGAACTTGAATATTCTTTTCTTCATGTTGCCTGGCCAGCTTTTCCTGCAATATATCCATTCCTTATTTAGGCGCCCAATTCCATTTGAGAAGTTAAGTATTATTTTTGCACAGGCTAATTCAAAAGAGCACTTTCCATGAGAATTCTTTCTGCCTGATTATTTCCTATACTCTTTCTAGTCCCAAGAAAGAGTGTCTTCAGATTATGTGTACTGGCTTGTACTGAAGAATTATCTTGGGAATTTCTTTACATGAAATTCCTTTTAATGCAATGGGTCGTAAAACAGGGCTCAGTAGTGAATTCTGGTGCCTCCACTTGAAATGATCTGCTATTGTTGAGAATAAATATAACACATCAATCTTGGGCATTGGGTGTTGGCTGTAGAAAATTGTTAATTTACAAAATCACTTCACTATGGGAGCCTGAACAAAAATGTCGCTTCAGAAGTTCTGGCCCTATTACTAAATTACTGTCTTATATATGTGTCCCATTACTTTGGATGTGATAGAATTAATTAGGATGTGGAGCTGGTGTGAGCCTGGTCATGTGTAGTTAGAGTTTTCCTGCCTGGCCCACAGTCAGGACAAATCTCTCTCACCCACCAGGCCCATAGACACTCAGAACAAACCAAGTAAACACATAGAGACTTATATTGTTTACAAACTGTATGGCCCTGGCAGGCTTCTTGTTATCTACTTCTTCTATCTTCAATTAACCCATTTCTATAAATCTATACTTTGCCATGTGACTCGTGGCTTACCATTACCTTACATCCTTCTTGTCATGGCAGCTGCTGGCAGTGTCTGTCTGCCCCAGCCTTCCCAGAATTCTCTTCTCTCTTGTCCCTCCTATACTATCCTTCCTGCTTGGCTACTGGCCAATCAGCACTTTATTTATTTTAACCAATCAGATCAACATTTGACATACAAAACATCCCACAGCACTTTCCCTTTTCTTTCTTTCAAAAAACAAACTTTTAACTTTTATATAGTAAAATTTCAGATAACAAAACAATTATCAAGCAAGAATTATAGTTACAATATTAAAGAAGATATCCTATCTATCTTATATTTCTGAGTCTAAGGTTTTATATTTAACTTATCTTTTATCATAATTGAGGAAATTATAACTATCTAGTCTTCAACCACATCAAAGACCGCAGAAGGATATAATATTACCTGAGAACCGGGAGAAGGATACAAGCAACTTTCGGGAGTCTTGCAGGGTAGACAGAGACAGCTGGCAGCCTGGACAGTCACCTAATGTTCCTCTGTAAAGTTGGGGCATTTGTCTTCAGCCCACAGGGCTAGAGTCTCTTGGTCACTTCTCTCAGTGTCCTGTAGAATGTCTGGCAGTTTCCTCTGTGAAGCAGGTACCTGAAAGACCATTTTGTCAAGCAAAATTTAGTGGTCACCTTTCTATGGGTCCTGCATGTCCAGTTGATCAAGCAGTCCAGGCAAGAATAGTTTCTTGCCCAAATGGCTATTTTTGCCAAGGTGAAGATAAGATATGAAATGTCTTCAATGCCCATCTTCCTCTCTGAAGTAAATCGGTGTTACCAGGAGCAGACATGTCTCACTGTCCAGAAAGTCTAAATTTTAAAAATATTTTAAATGCCATATTCTGAAGGTCTTTGAAGTATTTGAAGATTACCTATCTATCTGAAATATCTCTATGTATACCTAGAAGACTTAACTAACATGGCTACGAGTATGATTATCATAGATGATTAATTATTAATCTATTTTTAATTATTTGTTACAATTTTAAATGAGCTATACAAACATAATACCTTAAACAAGAGTAGAAATATACACACAGTATAACAAAATTAACTTTAAGGTTGTATCAATAGACTAAAACCTATACAATGTAAAACATTTTAAACAAGTTTTTGCTCTTTAGAAGTAAGTTCCTTAATCTACCCTTTCTTCTTATTATATCTATATCATATCCCCTTTTATTTTTTAGAAAGAGATCACATTTATAATCAACCTGCTTTAAATAAAAAATACTGGTTTTTTTTCTGTCCAGAGGTCTCTTCTGATTTGGGACATAAAAATCTCTTAACCTTTTTTTTTTAGCAATATGTCTGGGTTTAGAGAAGGAGTGAGCCAATTGATAATTTTGGGAAATTGGGTGTAGTTTCTCTTACTACTTCCTGCTGGAGGGGGTGCTGTATCTTATGGGGACATAAAGAAAATTTTAGGATTATGGAGTACTCCATGAGGGTAAACCTCTGAACCAGTTGCCTTGAAACCATTCTGGATGTTGAATCATCTGGGCCTTGGTGTCATCAGAGACCTTTCAGGTGGTCTTGGCTGATCAAACCTGGTGTATCTTAATCTGTGGAAACAAAAGCAACATATCCTTATATCCAAATTTTGAAGTCAAGGTGCCTTTAAAATTTACATATTTGTTTAACTCAACAGCTTTTACAATCAAATCTTTTTCTGTAGTTAAAAATCCCGAAGACAACATAAACCATATTCTCTGTGTAATATCCATCTTTGTAAGATTGAAATGCTTCTGTGGCTGCTGGCTCTGCCCACCTCAGCTTCCCAACATGGCGGTGGTACAGTTTACTGCCAGCTCTGGGTCTGGAGCCATGTGTACCATCAACTATCAGAAGCAGTTCTATCAAAGCAGTGCATAGCCCAGAAACTTTTTTTTTTAACTAGCAAAGGCTAAATCTGCCATGCAGCAGAGTAAAGTGCCGCTTGTAGATTCCTCATTCCTGCCACACTGCTGGTCAGACACACATACCAGGAACCTGCCATAGTAGCTCAAACCGGCAGGCTGCAGCTAACTTGAGAGAGACATCTAGGAAGCTGTTTTTAGCTCCGTTTTAGAATCTTTTTTCTCAGGTTTTAGGTGGAAATTCTTGCCAACATGTTGGGCGCCTTTTGTAGTTGAAGAGATATTCTCCAGGTGCCACCGAACCCCCACGGTCCCACAACCCATATATAAAATAATCATACGGACATTTATATTATTTAAACTGCTTGGCCATTAGCTCAGGCCTACCATTGTCTAGCTCTTACTCTTATAATTAGCCCATTTCTATTAATCTATACTTTGCCATGTGGCTCGTGGCTTACCAGTACCTTACATCTTGTCATGGTTGCGGCTGGCGGTGTCTGTCTACCCCAGCCTCTACCTCCCAGAATTCTCTTCTCTCTTGTCCCTCCTATACTATTCTTCCTGCCTGGCTACTGGCCAATCAGCACTTTATTTATTTTAACCAATCAGATCAACACATTTGACATACAGAACATCCCACAGCAGTCATGTCAGGTGTTTGTAGACCCAGATGATCTTCCATGTGTCTGCAAACGTTCCCAATAGGGGGAAAGAGCACTAGCTGTTTAGGAAAGACACAAGGAGAACAGAGGGGAAACTTCAGTGTCAGGAAGAGCAACCCATAAGCAAGGTTCATTTGCTATAAAGAGGGCTAGAGGCAGGAAGATTCTTTAGCCCTGGGAAGGAAATCCCAAAGAAACAAGTGCTGCATACAAAGTTTCAGAATAGCCTAAAACACAAAGACAGACACATTCCCAGTGGTACCTACAGTAGACACTGGAGCTTGGTTATTTTAAACATAATGTACTACTGCAGAGATTCATGTTTTCTATATTCCAGAAAACAGACAAAGATTTTGAGATTCAGAGGTCAGGGCATTTATTCTGACCAGGAAGGACTCACAGTCTAGGTAGGGATGATTTTCACCCTTTTGAGAACTGAAATACAAAATAAAGGTTAAATGAACAGAGAACCAGATGATTCCGAGTCATCACCCCTTTCAACCCTATGGTCAGGATAACTCTCAAGTCACTCTGAAGATAAGTGGTCCTTGCATGGAGCAGATGTTCCTGGAGCAGCCATGTTTTCTATGCAGCTGATTATGTCTTCACCTCTGTCTCCTGCCACCTCTACCTACCTCTTATGACAACAGGTGCACTAAAATTGTGGGCACTAAGGACCCACATCATGTTAGCTGTTAAAGTAAAACAGGTGACACTAGAGAAATTTGGGGGTTCCAAAGAATATCTTTGAAGATATTGTACTAGAAAATACTTGCTAGCACAGTTTCCAGAAACCTGAGACAAAAAGTAAGTGAGGAAGAATGAGTTTAGATCATAGCTTCCCAAACCATGTCATTCCTATATAGGAAAATGAGTGAACCTCTTGTCCAGGGGTCACCTCATGTCCTGCTTTCATTCTTACTCGTGGCCTCCAATTTAAATTCACAGTGTATCTCAAACAATACACAGGCTCCCAGACACATGTCCACATGGGCTGGCCTCTGCTGACATCCCTGTTGTCTCTGCCACTACCCTCTTCTCATGGTGCTGGAGATGTCTAGCTTATCCTTAATTCTCCAAGACACTGGGCTACAAACATCAGTAATTAGCCATTGTGATCATTAATTTAACCCTTCCTCCATAGAGAATCCTTCCATGTACCTACCACATCATTCCCCATTCTGAAACTCTATATTTCTATAGAACACTGTGTTGCTGAGAACAACTTATGTAATGGTTTATCATTTGTTTTCCTCTATTCCCACATGAGCACTATAAGGGCAGAACTGGGGTTTTGAAAGCCACAATTCCTGACACCATGTTTAGCACAGCAGATATTTAACTATTTGTTGAATAAATGTATCTTAAATGGACTGCTTCCTGCTCTAGATGAATGTCTTCTGACAGGTTTCAGATTACAAGTTCTGACAATGGCCCTTCTAGAGAACAAAAACATAGACACTGTCTACCCAGTGATTTTAATAAAATTTAAATATATAGTTATTAAGTCTCATACTGTATATATGCTAGCTCCATGCTCTGCAATAAGAAAATTGTCACTACCAAAATTACAGAAATGTGGTTTTGATTTATGGTAATGCAGGAAAAGTTTTAATAAGTTGTTAAATCTTGTTTGTTTCTGGGACTTCAATGAATTTTCCCTTTCATGAAATTATTATTTAAAGTTCTAGTTAGTGAATTAATGTCAATAATTTAAATGAATTTCTTTATATATAATTATCTCAGATTGGAAGGCAATAAAACAGTTGGAATTACTTTAAACAAATTATGAGTTTTTTCCCCTTCATGTGCTTCACTGTTAACATTAAGGAAAGTTACTGTTGTAATTTCATATTTAAAGTGGAAGTATTAGGTTTAAAGAGAGTTGCAGAGATTAAAAAAGAATCTACACACTCCTCATCTGCACCTCAGAGTATTAAACACCATGGGGTCAGGCTTCCCTAGTCAGTCAGTGATATTCAATCATGCTCAAAGTATTTGGATTTTGTTTTCAAGAAATGAGTTTGGGAAGAAAACATCCCCAGGAGAAAAGCTGAACTTTAAGGAGATAAATAAATTAATGCATAATGCATTTTAAACTCATGTATAGCTAATGAGTTTCTTAACCTGAAGAAGTAGTAGATATTTTTTCCCAGGAAGTATGGTGTTTTCTTAATATCTTTGAAATACAAAGGCAAATGGAGAAAAGGATTAGTGATCAAATAAAAATGCAGTATTTTTGACTTCTTTAAATTATTCACATCTGAAATTTTAACTAGTAGATAATTGAGTCAAATTGGACAATAGCATTAAAATGTTATAGGCAAGAGTTTCAATGCTTGATATGCCATTAGGCTGCAAACCATGTTCTGGAAATAGCAGAAGTTAATGATGACAACCTCTGAGCAAATGTGGAGAAAAAGACTTGAAAAAAAAGATTTTTCTTCTATGAAAAAGAGGAGCAGATTAGACATATGCTATTCACTTTGAGGACAATGACACTGTCCTTTGGGATTCGGAACCAAACTACATTAAAGCAAACCATGAATATGAAACAAAGGAACAAATTAGATTCAAAATGGAGGTGCTGTTTGGACACCCAGCATGCAACACTCCTAGTAGATACAGATTTCTCCTCTTAATAATAATACAAAACCCTACGGTACTAGAAGCATGCCACCCTGGCCACGCCAAGGTGAGCCAGGTAAAGAGTACAATCAAGTAACAGAATAAGGAAACGTAAATGGATCCCTCAGCTTGAACCATGATAATTAATAACATTGACTCATATTCAATCTAGAACCTGAACTAGCCTATTTCAGAATCAGCCCATTCATGTCATTTGCATATATTTTATTGAGTAAAGTCTATGGGGAATTTTTGTAGAGCACCTCTCAACACAAAGTCTTGCAAGAATATAGCTGTCATCCAGCTAAACAGGAGTTGGAGCATGAAGACCCACTGGGATTCTCAAAACCTTAAACAGATTAAGTTTCATGAAGTTGCAACTCCATGAAGTGGCTGCTCATATTATCTCCATTTTTCAGCTGAGAACAACAAAGCACATAGTTTGGGAATGTTCCCAGGCACAGGCAGCTAATACCCATGACTTAGAACCCAGGCACCACTACTGTGGTGATCATGAAACTTCTCCTGGGATTCTTGATTCCTGGCCGTTATTTGTACATAACCAGTTTGGTTTTTTGTGAACCTGACATTAAACCCTGCCTGATACCAGGGCTGAGAGATGAAAGATCTAGCAATGGTTTAGGTGAAAGTTGTTTACATCTACCTACTTCCTGATATGGAACTCACCCAGCCCTACATACCACTGCTCTCAAATAACTCACTTACCTTTGTAATCATAATCAAAACTTTCAAAAACAAAGAAGACACAAAGTTGAGTGGATAGGACAAGAGACCTGTATATTTGAAAGGAGTTGGGGGAGGGGTGAATGTGGTCAAAATACACTGTATGACATTCTCAAAGAAATAACAAAAAATGAGAAAAATATCAAGATGTAGATTGTATAAAAATTTGTTTATTTTTTCATCCATATGAATTTGTACTTGCAACATGCAGACCCGGGTATATGCATGGTTGGATATGTCTTATATACACTTAGAAGCTTGGGGATTCATTTAGCATTTCAACCTAAGTTCCTATATCAGTAAACTGACGTGCAGCTGCTCCCAGGGTAGAACCCCTACTTGTTGGCACCATAAATGATCTTTCTCACATTCTACTACATCTTAAGAACCTGAGAACCCTTTTGGGTGTGTTTCAATGGTATTTAAGTTGTATGTAAGTATGATGTTTGAAATGTCCTTTAGTTTTATTGGATCAACAAAACTCAGAATCTTCCAAGTTAAGCATATCTTCTAATATAGCAAAAATGAGTCACCTAGTATGCACCATTCAGTAGACATATTAAAATATTAACTCAATTTTTCTTCCCAAGGCAACAGAAGGGAAACAAAGGAAACTCCTCTGAGATCGTGCAGGAAAGAGAACTGGAAACCTCCCTCATCCACCTCTGCTTTCACAGCTTCAGCAGCCAAGTCCCCCTCAGCCTGATTTTAGGCATTTATGTAATTCTAGGAGAACACACAACATATTAGCTTTAGTCCTGACATTGATAAATCACCTGGGCTCTGTAGAATGCAAAAGGATATTGTAAGGAGAAATGCAATACTGTCTGTGATAACACCTTGAGGTCTCCAGAGAAAGGCATCTATTTAAATGTGGCAATGCCAAGGCTGGAAAAAAAATCTCAGGATCCCCAGCCTCTTTTTGCAGCACCACCAAGTGGCCAGTGTTGGTAGATGGTGGTCTGTGTGCCTGAAGAATGTCCTCTGCAGACCAGGATATTTTGTTGGTCATCTGGTTTATAAGTGGTCATTGTGTCCACTAAAGCACAGCAACTATACCTGGCTCCTTGTTTTAACACTAAAACCCTCCTAACAGTAACCTTACTAGATTTCATTTTCCTATCTGATCATGTTGAAGAGAGGGGTTCATTTACTAGTTTATATTTACATTAGCCTGGAGCCAACCCCATCTTTTTATGCTCAAGAGCCCTCCATACCTTAACAAAATTCTAGGGCAAATGTTGTATTAAGTATTCAGATACCAGTTGAAGTCCTAACTAATTTATGACCTTGACTTTTCCCAAAACCCTATGTATTCCTCTTGATGGCTAAATAGAAGAATCCAGTAACTAAGGATGTGTAGAAAGTAAAGTAAAATAAAATGGGGGTCACAAAGTAGTTCAGTGAATAAAGCGCTTGCCTCACAAGCATGAGGAACAAACTTCAGATTCTCAGAATCTCCTAGAAGCCAGGCAGGAGGGATGGTCAGCTGTAATCCTCACACTTGGGAAACAGAAGAGAGACTAGCTGGAAATGGTGGACTCTGAGCTCACCAAGAGTGAGCCTCCATAAGTGACGTGGCACTTAATTAATCAGGTAAGCTACCTGATGTCAACTTCAGCTTCCAAATGCACGTGCACATCTGTCCCTGCAAACATGCCAACACAACAAAAAGTAAAATGGTGCATTTCAGTATTAACAGTGTCACTGAAAATATAAACAGAGATCAGCTCTGTTCAGGGTGGGAAGGGAGAAAAAAATCAGTTTTTGACAATGGAGTAACACCAGGTATGTTGACCACATTCCAGGGCAGGCCTCATACTCAGGAGTAGTTGACCAACATAAATCCAACACTGTGGGGTTTGTATGTGTATGCTTTGTTTTGTTTTGGCTTGGGATTTTGTTGCTGTTTTGTTTTATTTTTTTAAAGAAAGAACATAGAATCTGGGGGACTAGGGAACGGGGAAAATATGATCAAAATATATTGCATGAAAATTCTCAAAACTAAATAAAAGCTATTTTAAAAAAACTACTGACTAAATATAAAATAATGTAAAAGCATGTCTTATGCCATGGTTTAGGTTTAGTTTATATACCATCTGTCTCCTAAAAGTTCTTGTGCTGAATGCTTGGTCCTTAGTGGAGGTCAATGAGGATGGTCCTTTAGAAAGCATGACAGTAGTTCTCCTGGGGCCTAGGTTAGTACTGGAGGTCAATGAGATGGTCCTCCAGAAAGCATTATGGTAGTTCTCTTGGAGGAGGCTAAAAGTGGGTTGTTTGGAAGGCATGTTTTTAGCTGTTTACCCACTCTGTCTTCAGTCTCATCCCATAATTTCTTTGCATAAGCATTCCTGTTTTGACATCCACCATGAGTTCCTCATCAGAGCCATGACATGCTGGTGGTGCTCTGCCCTTGAGCTTCTAGGACCATAAGCTAACCAAACTTTTCTTTACAAAGTACTGTAGTTGGAAGGTTTCTGCAGTCCTGCCCAACTCCTCAGTCCCTCAGCTGCTTGGACAAGTAAACACACAGAGGTTTGCATTACTTATAAACTATATGGCCTAATGGCTCAGGCTTCTGGCTAGCTAGCTCTTATAACTAAACTCAGCCCATTTCTGTTAATCTATATGTCACCACATGTTCCATGGCTTTACCTGTGTGCCATTACATGCTACTCCTTGGACAGTGGAATGGCATCTCTTCTCTGCCTGTGCTTCTCCTTTTCCTGTCTCTGTCCTGGATTTCCCGCCTGCCTATAAGCTGCCTTGCCATAGACCAAAGCAGTCCATTTACTAACCAATGGGAACAACACATATTTACAGCATTCAGAACAATATCCCCCAGCATAATCAACTTCAGATATTTCATTATTATAACAATAGAATACTAACTAATGCACCCTGTGCAAGATTTTCCATATTAATGTGCACATGTTTATATAATAGAAATTTACAATGTGAATTGTCCATGGACAATTATGAGCCCCAAATGTCCTGCTGGCTTTAGATCTTACAGATTCAGGATATGAATAAGCATGCCCAACCCAACTTACTATGGGAAAAAAATCATCTTCAGAGTGATGTCACAGACATTTCTCTCCTAGGATTGCTATTTAGTATTAAGAGTGATGTCACAGACTTCTCTCCTAACATTGCTATTTAGCTGTACCAGAAACAATCTTATCAGGATTTTTTTTTCTTTAGGCACTATTCATTATATTTGAAAATAGCTACAGTCCACTTTAAAACTGAGTTAATGATGGATTTTCCTAAGCAGAGTTCTCCCTTTAGCAACTTAGTAACAGAATGTTTATTCCTGGAAAGTGCCTGTTTCCCAGGGATTATTAATCATACTTTATTGAAAGATAATCAGTTACATAGTTTGCATTTCCACCCATTTTAGAAAATTTAAATTCAGAGATACTAATTTTTGCTATGAAAATCTACCCAGCAATTACCATATTTACTTTTCATTTATGGGGGAATAATCTGTTTTAATTAAGCCTAACTGAAGAACTTTTATCAGATGTAATTATATCTTTCGATAAATATGTCTCCACTAATTACATTTAACCATGGGATTTATAGCTCTTAAGTAATTTAGTAGGAAACATAATAAATCTCTAGTAATACAGGCTAAATTGCTATAAATTAATTCAGACCATTAACATAATAAACAAATTAGGATAATTTTGCTTAATTAGTGTGGGTAGTTAACTTAAAATCCCATGTAAGCTTCATGATAATCTTAATTTTCACCATTTATTTATAGTTTGACAATTATTTATAGCACACCTACTTTAATATTTAAGTATAAAGTAGATCCTTCTCTTAAATATTAGTGCTTTAACAAATGATTTCCAAAGAGGAAATGAAATTTACTGTTGTTTGGTTTTTGAGCTTCTCAATATTTTACTATCAAAATATTTTTACAAATGAAAGAATTTTATATTACTTCAAATGAGCTAATCTTCCTTTTCTGAACAGATTAATGTATTATAGTTGTTACCGCTCCAGTTGGAGGTGTGAACCTGGGAGAGTGGGGCCTAAAGTCTCATGTAATAACCATCTTTTCAGGGCATCAGACAATTTATATTCTGAGGGTTAGGCAAAGTCATAGAGCAAAGTTCACTTGGGTTTAAGCTTTATACAGACACAAGGGGAAGGTCACGTGAGTTCTGGATGTGGTCTGGCGGACAGCTTCTGCTTGGAAACATCATTCTGAATGGTAACAGGTAAAATGATGGGTGATCTGAAGCAGACCCACTCCTGTTTACACCTGGAAGGGGCACAAGGCACCTGCCAAGAACTATCTATGTTATGGAGAAAGAGATTGCAAGACTTCTGCCTTGTTTCCTTGGAGTTTTCTCACAAGTTCTCAAAAATTCTCTTCACACAATTTTATTTATAGACCATGCTCCTACACCAGTAAAAACTGTTTGGACAGATTTGTATGTGAGTGTCTTTTTCTATATGTCTCTTTCTGTGTGTCTCTCTCTGTGTCTGTCTGTCTCTCTGTGTGTCTCTGTCTCTCTCTCTGTGTCTCTGTCTCTGTTTCTCTGTGTCTCCCTCTCTTTGTCTCTCTGTGTCTGTCTGTCTGTCTCTCTGTATGTGTGTGTGTGTGTGTGTGTGTGTGTGTGTGTGTGTGTGTGTGTGTGTCTGTTTCTCTGTGTGTCTGTCTGTCTCTCTCTGTGTCTGTCTCTCTGTGTGTCTCTCTCTGTCTCCCTCTCTCTGTTTCTCTCTGTGTCCCTATCTGTCTCTCTCTGTGTGTCTCTGTGTCTCTGTGTGTCTGTGTCTGTCTCTCTCTCTGTGTGATAATCCACTTTCAGAAAGCATTAAGAATGTGAGTCTATACATAAAGATGGAAAGGTATGTAGCAACAGGAAGGGAATAGTAAACACAGGCCATTTAGAAAAATCTAAAATTAAAAATGGAAATATGTCTTTCACAGTGAATGGAAGCCTTATGGAAATTTGCTGTCCCAAGAGATGACACAGCCTGAAACTATAATTGTGTCCTAAAACAGTCCAGCTAAATGCAAAGGCCACACTTGGGCTTGGCTATTAGAGAGGCAATATGCCGTGTCCTCTTACATCTCTGTGAGGCAGCCCTCTTCCTCTCCCACGTGTCTTCATTCTCTGCTCCCAGGGAATACTAAGATCTAGCCCAAGCAGGCCAGTTCTAAGCTGTGTGGGCATGTCTGCTGGGCAGCATTTGACCATATCTCCATTGATTGATCCATTTTCTCACAGCTGATCATCTATTTCCGGCACAGGCGGCCCTTCTAGACATGACATCTCAGTGGAAAAATCCCCGCTCTGGCTCCGGCTTGAGCTGGTCGCAGTGGCTTGGCCTGCCTGTTCTTGGCTCCTTGGTGCTCACGCTCTTCTTCCAGGTGGAGAAGTTCAGGTGTGCTGCTGTGGTTTGCAGTCTCATCCTTCCAGACTAATGAGCTTCTTTGGTTTGGGCAACTACAGGTGAGGCACAGTGCCTCTGCCTACTTACACCGGCCCAGGCTCAGTGAATCCCTGCATGAAGCACTCTCCCTGACTCCAGTCAGGGAGCTCCCCTGAGGATTAGCCAGTATTTTAGTCATTGTGGAGAACAATGGATATAAAAACATCCTGAATCAATAGTAAATGTAGGATGGAGAGCTGAGCAATTCCCCCTACCTCAATGCTGACTGGTTTTGGGTTCTCAATAACCAGTTTATCTCACACTTTCATTCATTCATTCAGATGAATTAAACCATCTATTGGTAGGTGCTCATTTTTGCCTTTTTCCTCTTAAATAGCATTATAGACTCTTGACAATAATTTTATTTTCTCTACCCACACTCAGTTTGATGTAGTAGTTAATAGGGTACATCTAGAATGCCTAGCTTTAATGAGCTCACCACCCTTCAGACAGTCCATGCTCTTCCTCCCACATCCTCAGAAAAGTTTTCCCTCACTGCACATGTAATGAAGAGGCAGGAGTTATTCTCTGCAGCAGGTAGGAGGGAAGGACCACTGTGAAGACTACAAATTTATAACATAAACATGAGAACAAAGACAGATTTTTATAATTAACAGCCAGCAAGACACCAGCCAAGGTCACAGACCTGCAACACCTACAAGGTTGGTGATAAGCAGAACCAAAGTAAGTGTCCAGCAGACAAACCCAGGTTGCCATCTAACAAAGAAGCAGAAGAAGGAAGGGTGGTGAGGCTTCAGTACAGAGCCACTCCCCCAGTGAAGGAAGCAATGCATGAACACAGAGTCATTGCCCTAGCTGTATCAGAGCCTGTGGGGACCCAATTGGCTTGCCCTGTCAAATGCCCAAAGAACAAACCAATATCAAAAGAATAGACACAATATTTGGCTCACTGCTGCCATGATATAAAAAGGCCCTGGAAAGTAGCTGTACTATTTTCCATCTTTGAGAACCCTCTCCCTCTCTCAGTTTTACTTAGTTTCATACTTTCCTTGAATAAAGACTGTTTTTGCCTTGACCACACTTCTTTTGTTCACATTTTCATTCCTCATTGTTGTAAGATAAAGAACTCAAGAGCCACTGTCTCAGGCTGACTTTGTTATCTTCTGATTATCCTGCACCTCAGTCCCTAGGTCAAGGCCATCTAGGTAAGGAGGGGCCCTCTTTTTCAAAGGTCTGAACCAATGGGAGCATCTCTCTGCCTCACCAAGTCTACCTGAAAGCAGGGATCACACCACCCTGGTCTCTGTTCTCTCACCATTGTGTGACTTTTCCTGGGGAGACAAGATAGTCTTGTCTGGTGACAGACAGGAAGAGTCACTCTGCCCTGGAAAATCAGCATTTCTATTGGGGCTACTTTCAGGAACACAGGCAAGTCAGAGACGGCTGCATCACTGTAAAGCCACACAGGGGAAACATCTGTGGATCTTCAGGAGACTCACTTCTAAGGTCTCATATGGTTTGTTTTCTCCCTCAGTCTTACAAATCTTTAGTTCTTCTAGTCAGAGGAAACAGCCACACAAGCCTCATTTGGCAAGAACTTATAAACATCATTCAAACAAAAGAGGAAAAAGTATAGTTAAGCTCCATTCTTACATCTTATTAAGGGGGCAGTACACACCAGGTGCTTTAATGTACAAATTCTTTTCACTTTCCTTCAAACCCATAACAAGGAAAGTAGTTTTATTTAACACATAGAGAATTTACATGAACATTATAACTCAATGTTATAGTTTTACAAATGAGAAAAATAAGATTAATTGAAAATATTACATATATGTGCACTGTATTTAGATCGTTTCCCTCCACCCTTCCCTTCTGCCTACCCTCTCCTGTACCTCCTCCTCCTTACTCTCAATTCATGGCATCTTTGCTTTAATTATTGTTACATAAATACATGTGAATAAATATGTAAATACATCTTGCTGAATAATTTAGTGTACTTTGCTTGGACTGACCACTTGATATTGAATAACTAATTAGAACATTCATCCCTGGGGAAGACTGATTCTCTCCATCTCAGCAGTTATTAATTGCCAGTAATTCTTCAAATTTCCTACCTCACTAGGCATGGCAGGAAGACCAGAAACTAAGACTGACAGACTCCAACAGTTTATCAGATTTTTCAAACACTATCATATTATATTTTAGAATAAAGAGAGGGCAGTCAGATCTCAATCTCACACCAAAAAAAAAAAAAATAGCTTGCAATAGATCATATGCATAAATGTGAAAGTTAAAACAATAGAATGATTAGAAAAGATAGAATATCTTTGTAAGTCTGAGTTTACACAAATTTCCCAGAGAAGAGTAGAAAGCATAATTCATGAAGGAACTTAGAACTTGATAAATTAGACTTTGTTTAAACCAGAAACTTCCAAGCAGTAAAAATCATAAGAAAAATGAACAGGCAAGCTACAGACCAGAGAAAACAAAATGTCTGCAATGCATATACTTGACTAAAAAAAAAATCATATGCATGACATATAAAGAAGTCTTGCTTTAAATAAAAAGGTAAATACTCCACTGTGATCAAATTGACCTCCAATTTGACAGAATGTAGAATCACCATGGAAACAAACATCCAGGCATGTCTGTGAAGATTATTTAAATTAGGTTAATTGAGGAAGGAAGGCCTATCACAAATGTGAGTGGCGCCATTCCATGGGCTGGGCTCCTGCACTGTATGTAAAGGAGAGAGCAAGCAGAACACTGGCATTCTTCTCTCTTTTGCTTTCCTGACTGTGGATACTCTGTGGCCAGCAGCTCCAGTTCCTGTCATCATGATAGGCTATCCCTCAAATGATTATCCAAAAAGAACTCTTCCTAAAAGTACTTCTTGTCAAGTATGTGGTCACAACCAAGAGAAAAGTAATATTTCCAATAAGATTTGAACAAAATATTTGAAGAGATTTTATGAAAGAAGGCATACAAATGTCAAAAGCATATATAAAAAAGAAATAGGCTGAGCATTGATAGCACTGACTGTTAATGAACACAAGTTAAAAGATACCATAACTCCTACAGAAATATGAAAAAGATGAATCATTTGAGTGGGTTGGAAGCAAGTAAAACATGTGTATGCTGCTGCTACTGTGTCACAGTTGTCCCCCAGCTAAGCAAGATAACAATCCATTCTCTCCTTTGCTCTAGGTTTTGGAATTCCAATACATTTCTAAAATAAAAACTGACCAATAATTGCTTAAAATCGCAGCATACAATATTTTATGATTAGCAACTCCATATCTGGTTCTGTAGCCAAGAGAAATTAAATATTTGCCCACAAAAACATATCACCCAAACAAATATTTATAGCAGGATTATTTGTAAAAGTATGACGTCGTACAAGCCAGGCATTTGGCATCAGGACACTAGGCACACAAATGATCGTGAGTCTTGTGACCCAATGCTGACAAGGAGTGATCTAGTGATACATGGAGCAGATGGGTGATCTCAAAGGTAAGCTAGTGAGAGAAGGAGAGAAGGCAAAACAAAAATCTCTTCTGGAATATTCCTCTTATAGGGAACCCAGGAATAACTTTGGTGGGAGGAATAAGATTTTTAGTTGTTTCTGGAGAGAGGACTAGCAGGAAAAGGTCACCAGGGGACATATAGACTGCTGCGACTGTCCTGTGCCTTCTTCACACATATTCATCAAACTGGATGGTTTCAGATGTGAGCATTCCACTGTATATAAGTTTGTCTTAATTGAAAACTGAAAAATGCCAGAGATGATCCACAGATGTTTCAAAAGCCAGACAGATCTTAGTAGAAAGTACCTGTTTTCAAAATATGATAAGGAGGAATAGACATTCATTATCATTAGTCCATGAGAAAAAGTATTCTGAACATAACGACAATTTCTATTTTTATTATAACACATAAGGCTATATTAACAGTCCTTTGATATTTTTGACAAAATGTTTCTAATTTCTGGGCCTCCAGCAAAGATCAAACGTTCCTCTCTATATTATTTTCTCCTTTGGTAAAGAGACGGGCATATCTTCACTGCCTTGTTCTAGTTTTATCTTATTTTATTTTATTTATCTTATTTTATTTTTCAAGACAGGGTTTCTCTGTGTAGCTTTGTGCCTTTCCTGGAACTCACTCTGTAGACCAGACTGGCCTCAAACTCACAGAGATCCACCTAGCTCTGCCTCCTGAGTGCTGGGACTAAAGGTGTGCACCACCACTGCCCGGCTATTGTTCTAGTTTTAGAATTCCAATTTTATTAAACCAACTCATCCTCCCAAATCCCCATAGAGTTTGGAGACTCCTGGGGAATATTTTATTCACTGTCACAAAGGAAATGGACACTGCTGACACTCCCCTTCTGTCTGCTTCCTTTGTGAATGTGGATGAGATGTTGGGAGCCACAGGAGCTATATTGCAGCCCTAAGACAATAAGCAAACAAGCTGAAAACAAGTGGAGTCAAGGTGAAGACTGGGTTCTTGGTAGCATAACTCTGGCCCTGTACCACATTTGGACAGCTTTCTTCTAGAATATTTGTTCTAATAGAAGATGCTAGTTGGGAAAGTTCCAGAGAATGGCATACTTCAGGGAGGACCTAAATACAGATGCTCTCTCAAAGTATATAGGAAAGCAGTAGAAGTAAGTGGATACTCGAAGGATTAATTCTCTCTGGAGGCATGTCCTATATGCAACTCCAGAACCAAAAGAATGATGAAAACCAAGCCCTAAAATACTACCTGTAATTCTTAAGAATTTATTTGCATTTTTCAATTTCATAAATGACTGTGTGTGTGTGTGTGTGTGTGTGTGTGTGTGTGTGTGTGTGTGTAACACTGAGAGAGTCTAGGGCATTCAGTATGCTGTGCCTTCTCACAAAACAAGTTCTCTTTTTCCTTCTACACTGCATTTGCCATATTCCAAGGGTCACCCATTAATTATCATCCCATTCTTGGTTCTGACAATGGAAACACTACATCATGTCAAAGATGTTCCTGATAATAATTAATGATAATTTCCATGGTGGAGAGTGACACATTTTATTATCACCAAGCTCAGATAATTGTGGCCACCATCCCCTCTAGCTCTGCTCTATGACAGGGGGAGCTTAAAGCAGGATAGAAATAAAGAGAGAGGCACAGGCTGTAAAAATGATGACTTCATGGCAAAAGAACCCTCCTGACCCCAGGAATACATGAAGCCCCCCTTGAAGAAAATGGGGGCATTCTAGAAAAGGAAGGTGTTTATGCTTACCTTCAATTTCATCAGTTAATCCCTAGTGCAGAAAGATTCGTAAAGGGATCTCAGGAGACAGGGTTGCCCAGTCTGCTGCCTCCGCTAATCTGCCACAAGGAAGATGGAGGCAGAGATGGGAGTTTTAAGAATTGAGGAGGAACAAGAACCTCTGTCTAGTTCAGTCTTGAACTCTACCTAGTGTTTATACCTGCTGCCATTTAATCCCATCTTGCTTTAGAATATGCACACCATTGGCCTCCCCCTCTTCACTTGTCCTAATCCTTCTAAATAGAAATCTAATGGGTATCATCTTTGAGAGCTGTCTATACATCCTCAAGTAGCCCTTCTCCCTTGCTAACCTAACCCTGAGGTTGTACAGTACATCAGCTATAATCCTCTTCCCTATGCTCCCATTCAGTGAGAGCTGTCTATACATCCTCAAGTAGCCCTTCTCCTTGCTAACCTAACCCTGAGGTTGTACAGTACATCAGCTATAATCCTCTTCTCCATGCTCCCATGCAGTGAGAGCTGCCTTGTGCTCAGTTCCAGTAAAAGGGCCTACATGGGAATCTCTGATGACAACTGCTAAAGAAATCTTTGCTTTCTTGATGAAAATGATAATTACAGGAAGGGGATATGGGTTAGCCAGGACAATATTTGCTTAGCATTGTTTGAAGCCCTGTCTGTTTCCTATCATGATGTAAACCTGGCACGGTAGGATATGACTGCAATTTCAAGAATTTCAGAGAGATAAAAGGAGGCTCAGACATTCAAAGTAATCCTTAGCTATACAGCAAGTTTGAAGTAAACTAGGTCTATGAGACCCTGTCTCAAAGAAGAATATATGTTCTTGGTACCACTCACAGTATCTATAACCACTTAGAGAGAGAGTGACAGCCTCTACATGATAGTCACAGACAACAATCAACAAGCTAATGATGCCATAATAAAGAACAACAAAGAGCTCCAGTGTTCAAGGCTTCGGCGACACTAGCTCTGTGCACATCTCTGTAGGGGATAGAATGTGAAGAACACCAGCCCTATTTGTTTAAACCACTTCTGCTTACTCATTTTATTGCTGGAACCAATATGTATACATGGGGTAAAGTACGTGGCATGCAAGCATGAGACCTTAATTAAGATCAGGTACAGTGGTGGAACCCCAGTACTGGGGGTGGCTGTAGGGTACACAAACAGATTCCTGGAGCTACATTGTCAAGCCAAATGATGAGCTCCAGATTCAGTCAGAAACTTTGCTTCAAAATGTAAAGCAGGGAGCAATCAAGGAAGACATCCAATGTCAACCTTTGGCCTCCACCTCTGTGTGTGCAGACACACACTCACACACACACACACACACACACACACACACTCACACACGACCTTTTGGGTCCCATGTACTTCCTTCCTTTTGCCACCACACTGACAGCGATCTTTCTTCATCCTTCCCCAACTTCTGTTACAAGCACAACTCACTGTGGCTCAGGCCAAAACCTTACAGCTCATTGCTTCTTTCCCCCACTTCATTCCCAAGACCCACAACCTCTGGCGCTCACAGACACTCTAACCAAACAATGGCTCTCCCTCTCCACTCCCACTTCATTGAGCCACCCCAGCCTCTTGAACCAGCTCTTTCCCAGAAAGATGTTGTGTGTCAGGCTGTGCTGTTCTCTGCTGCCCATGCACTGGACTAGGTTTTACTATGGCCTAGGACATCATCTGCTTCTCTGAGAGTCGGTGTTCGCCTCTCTCCCTTGCTAGTTTCCTGCTCTCCAATCTTTCTGCCTTCTGGTCATTCTCTGAATGCACCAGGGTTATGCTGCTCTGTGAACCTTCCTTCTAGCCTGGGAATTCTTGCCCCATGATATGCTTGCTGTAGTTCAGATCTGGAATTCCCTTTCCAGTCCTGGTCTTCAGCTTTGTAGCATTGGTTGTCAGTACAACTTTTCAAAGGCATCACCTAGAGAGAAATGTAAAGTCACCAGTGGGTTGCCCTCAGAGGGCATGGATTACAGAATGCTTGTTTTTTCCATTTTCCCTTTTTGTTCCCAGCTATAAGATAAAATATTCAAGTTTCCACATGATTCTACTGCCATGTGCCTAAAGAAATGGGACCAAATAGTCACAAATTAAAATCTCCAAAGCTGTGAACTAGAATAAACCTTTTTGATAACTTGATTGTTTTGGATGTTTGTAATAATGGCAAAAATCTGCCTGACAAACAATTCACTCATCCAGGCTTTGACTTTCTTCCCCTGACATTTCTATAAGGCTCTTTCCCACTCCCTCCCTATGACATCATTCTGCTTTTTGTTTCAGGGTGTTTATCATCAAGTGATTATACCAAACATTCTTTTGGGCCACCAACCAGCTCCTAAATCATGACATGGAGACTTATTATTAGTTTTAAATGCTCAATGTAGGGTAAAGGGCCAGCCAAAGAAACCCACCCTGGCCCCAAAACTAGAGCCACTGAAAGAAACTCTTTATCCCTGAAACTGGAATAAATTAAACAAACAAAAAAAAAAAAAAAACCCACCCTGACCCTGAAACTAGAGCCAAAAAGCTAAAAAGGGCCAGAGAAAGACACACAGTTTGGCCCTGAAACCATTGCCAAATCTGCCCCTGACCAACTCAACATGAAAACAACCAGTCCATGAGCAGGAAAACCAACCAATCCTTGAGCGTGAATTTCTAGCACCCTGACCCTGAACCCAGAGCCCATAAAAGAAACATTTTAGCCCTGAAACTAGAACCAAAGAAACACACTCTGTCCCTGAAACCAGAGCGAAAGAAGCACACTTCGGCCCTGTAACTAGAGCCAGTGAAAGAAATATGCCCTAGATCTGAAATTAGAGCCAAAGGGCTAAAAACAGCCAGTGAAAGAAACACACTTTGGCCCTGAAATCAGAGCCAACTATGCCCCTGACCAACTAAACCAACCAATCCCTTAGGAGGAAAACCAACCAACCCCTGAGCAGAAAACCTTATCCCTGGAAAAACTCCACCCCTAAGAAGTCCTATATAAGCTCCTCTGCCTGTTCAGTTTTAGCTGTCCCTGGCAGAGGCAGCCACTCTCCTGGATTCCTCCTTCCCAAATAAAACTCTTTCTTAAAAGAGTTTTGGGTGAAGATCTTCTTTTGCCAGCAAGGAACACGGCCTCTGCCTCTGCTGTGGGGAAGCTCCCTTGGGAACAGAGTAGAGCAGAAGAAGAAACAGATACTTCTGCTGGGAAGTTCCCTTAAAGTGGATGGAGTAGAAGTAACAACCTTCCACTGGAACAGATTCCTGCATTTCTGCAGGGGTTTCCCCTTTAGCAGAGTGAAGCAGAAGAAGTAACATCTTGGGCTAGAGCTGAGAAATAACTGAAACCTCTGCTGGGATGTTCCTTTAAGGGAGCAGAAGAAGAAATGAATACCTCTGCTGGGAAGCTCCTTTGGGGTGAGAGTGAGGGGTTGGGTGGGGTGGGGGATGGAGGGATGGGGAGGGGGGGTTCGGAGTGGAGCAGAGCTCAGCTGTTAGGGCTCTTTCTCTAAGAGAAACAGGATTGCTACATGTTGTGAGGAAACCATTCCCCACCACACCCCAGCTTCAGGTCTAGCCTGACCTCCTGACAAACCAGGATACCTTTCTACTCACAGCTGTAGGTATCCAGTATACCTCCCTTCACAGCTGCAGGTATAGCCTGACTTCCTGACAAGTCAGGATATCTTTTTCTCCAGAGCTATAAGTATCCAGGATACCTCCCTTCACAGCTGTGGGTATAGCCTGACTTCCTGACAAATCAGGATACCTTTCCCTCCAGAGCTTTAACACTTGCACTGAGCCTAGCTTAGGGCTCATTTTTGGCTAGCTCTTTTAACCTAAATGAATCCATTTCTCTTATCTACTGTTTGTCTCGGGGCTTTTTACTTTTCTTTTCTTCTGTATATCTTATTTTCACTGCTTCCTGTGTCTGCTGGCAGACAGTTGCCTGGCTTCTGGCCCTGGGAATTCCCTTGTCTCTTCTCTTCCTTTTCTCTTTCTCCCTCTCTTGTTCTCTCCACCTATCCCTCTCCTGCCTAGCAAGTGGCCGTTCAGCTTTTTATTAGTCTAATCAGATGCCTTAGGCAGGCAAGGTGAAACAAATGTAGCATACCTTTACACAGTTAAAGTACTATTCCATAAACAAATGCAACACATCTTTGCCCAGTTAAAATAATATTCCACAGCATGTGATTATTTTATTATTTCTGTGTTTATGAATTAATTTCATGATTCCAGCAATTAGAATTTATGTACCTTCTATACATTCTTTTTGGGGTTGAGATTTTGCTTCTCTCATCCACTAGTGAGTGGAATTATAATAATTTTAACTCATAAAATATGCTTTACTTAGTGAGCAAATGCATGAGTTTATCCAGATGGCAGTGCCATGTATATAAATTGTTCAGAGTGTGCCATGTGACCATTTGCATGGGCTAGGGCACTGGTTCTCCACCTTCCTCATGCTGTGAGCCTTTAATACAGTTCCTCATGTCACGGTGACCCCAGCCATAAAATTATTTTCATTGCTACTTCATAGCTGTAATTTTGCTACTGTTATAAATCATAATGTTAATATATGTTTTCTGATGGCCTTAGAACCACTGGGGTAAGATGTTGTCATCACAAGAAACAAATACTTCATGACCCAGATAAGAATGCTAATTTCAGTCATAACAAAAATTATATGTGTTCTAGACATAACAGGAGATCAATTGTCATTTTATAAAGGACATTGTTGCACACACCTAGTCAGGACACTGAGGCAAGAAAACCAGAAATGTGAGCCTGACCTACATAATAACAAGACTATCTCAAAAAAAAAAAAAAAAACTAAAGAAAATGGAAGGAAGGGAGGGAAGAGGGAGGAAAAGAAGCAGAAAGGGCATGAGAGAACAGAGAAGACATTTTGCCTTAGGAGGATCAACTGTATTTTTCCAAGCTCCTGTGTGCATCCAGAAACTTTGCAAAACATTCAAAGTAAAGGCGCTGAGTTCTCCTGGTCAGACATTCTCAAGCCTCATTCTGAAGTCTCTCACTCCATTTACCAATAGCTAAAATGACCAAACTTTAACATAAAGGGGCCTGGGGACAAATAGAGTCTTTTAGTCTGAAACATAAATTATGCTGATAATGTACATTATCACATGCTGCACAGTCACCAACCTGTTCTAGTTCAACTTCGTTACCAAATTGCTCATCTTAATTACTCCCTTCTTCTTTTTTTTTTAATCTCATTTTTCTCTAGTCATATTAATGGTCACATAATAATATTAGACAATGTTCACTAAGCTTAACTGAAAATAATGGCTGTTTTAAATCAGAGTTAATTAGTATGTCAAGAAGTTCAGGCAATTATAAGATCACATGATTTTTTTAAGGGCATGAGAGAAGAAAGCTCCTTTACAAAATGCTAGTTCATGATGATATAAAGAATTTTTAATGTTCTTCTCAGTGTTGTCACTGAATACTGGGTGACATGATTCTTCTGAGACCATTTGTCACTGTGAACTGCAGGTGAGTAAGCCCCCCTAAACACCCTGCAATCACTGCAGAAAACACAATTAACAGTAATCTATGAATCTCCATGTCATCTCTCTCCCAGGTTTAATAGTGAATCATGGTTGGTTCTATTTATATTTCATCACACACAAGGGAGCTTGTCAAGAGCAAAAGATCAGAATCATCTAACTCTCCTTCCCCTCCTTCTCAGCTATTTCTGGAGGATGCAGTAGCAGAGACAGAGCTAAGAGGCACACCATCCTTGGCTCTAAGTGAATGTACTCAGGGCTTCAGGGGGCAATGAGAGTGGAGGAAACAAGGGGATCCTGAAAGCTTCATGTACAGATGATGACCATCTTGCACAGGAGATTTCAATCATGGGCACCATAGCCAGTCTCTTACACATATGTGGGACTTCGGGAAATGCCAATACCTTCTCCCTTAACCCTTCATAAAATAATCAGAACTTCAGGGCAACTGAGAGAGAAGGGAAAAATAGTTTGACTTATGTCACTCACTCCTAAAATACTTATCTACAAGAAAAATCAAGTCTGCTTTTATTTTGTTTTGCTTTAATTCAATATCAGAAAATAAGGCAACACTAAATACTAGAAGAATGCTGCCACAAAGATAAGGAACATCTGCCCACTGTGACAGAAACCCATGTGCATTTGGTTGCTTGGGTCGTGAGTTTAAGCTATTATCAGAACAATGGTCATGATTAGGTCAGGAGATGTTGAAGACCTTGGGCAGAAGATATGGGCCTTAGCTGGCAAAGGCCGTCCTGGAGGTGTCAGTTGAGGGCAAAGAAAGTCCATCAGTCTGCATGATGCCTTAGAAAATTTCTAACGGAACTTAGCCTAAAATTGAGAAGCAGCAACTCACCATATTGCTTATTTTCAACTACATGGACTTGCCAAATTCAAGGGGAAATAGTTTCATTTAGTACATAATGAGCATCTGATAAATGCAAGGTTCACAATGTATATGATACCTTTGCTTTGAGCTCCTAAGACCACTTTCTGTCCCTTGCAATAACAAGCCATACTGATAGTATGGTATTATTTAACCATCTACCTTCTCCATCAGACAGTGAACTCCAAGACTCAGAATGTGATGATTCTGACATTCCCAGCACTTAGAAGTTGCTCAAAAATATATTTGAATAATTGATAAAAGACATTAAATATTTGAGATGTTAAATATCAAGAGGAGGGTGCTATAAGGCACTGAATGATGAATTGCTAATGACAATAAGAAGAGAAGCAGTGACTTCAAGGCTAAAGCCTAGGATCCCTTAGGTCCTAGGAGGAACCCTGACACTGAGCCGTATGTTTGGAGCAGAGATACAGAAGCTGCTGCTCAACAGTAGGGGAAGAGTAGGGATTGATGGAAAGGGACCCCAATTACCAGTGTCTTTCTATTTGTACATGGTTGTGTATACATTATATCTGTGTGAAAAATAAATATAAAATTTAAAAAGGGACAGTGGGATGGTTTATTAGGTAAGTGCACTAGCCCCCAATCCTGAGCTCCACCCCATGTACTAAAAGGAAAGAACTGATTCCCCAAAGTTGTTATCTGACTTTTACACACACACACACACACACACACACACACACACACACACACACACTATGCCATGTCAAACACACACATATAAAATTAAAGCAGAGTTTCAATATTGATCAAATTAATTTAATTTAATAAGCTGCTATGCACTGCAATCATTTTGATAAAGGTTTGTAGTGGGTAGCCATTCCAGCTTTGACCTGGAAGTTCCAACCCACATTGAGGCTTTGGTAATGGTCACGCCTACAAGGTGGGGCTGAGAGAAGATGCTGAAGACCCGAGAATCGGATGCGTGGGCTCTCTTGGTTCCTGGACCCTGGACGCTGGAGGCAGACCGAGCAGAGTTCTCCAGAGAAAACCACCAGACTGCACCACACCTTTCCCAGATACTGTTGCCTATCCTTTCACTTATAAGTTACCCAACAAAATAAACCTCCCTTTTAACTACATGGAGTGGCCTTAATAATTTCATCATTATCTGGCACCCAACATGGGGTAAATTTCAAAGGCCTGGGTGGCTCCCACCCTCAGCTTCCTCCCAAGCTGGTGGGCACTTGAAGCTGCAGAGTACTACCTGCAGAGCTCTATAAAACCAGGAAAAACCTACATGGTTCCATTCCTAGAAAGGAACTAATCTGACCATTGTCTTCAAGATCCTAATTCTCTCCATGCTTACTCTTGATTTCTCAGAATCCTTTCTTACATGTCATGTCATCTTTAAATCCAACCTTTCCATTTTGATAATAAATAAGTTTTCCAATAGCAATCTCCAAAGTCTCCAGGAGGAAGATGGGGCCCCAACAACAACAACTCTACCCAATCCAGAATGATCATACTACACTTCTTACCAGAATTTCAGACAATCTTACCCATTACTCTGAGACTTACTGCAGAATCTACAGTTAGTCTAACTGAGATTTAACTATCTAAGCTTTCTTACAGTAGCCAACAGAGATACTATCACCCCCAAAACAGCATGAAGCAATTCTAAGAAAATGACGCCCCTTCTCCCTAAGGTTTCATATTTCTCAGGGTTATGGATGATGGTTATAGGGTTGAGGGTGGAAGAAACTATTAAACTCAGTATTCTTCTTAAGAAAAGAAAAAATGTCTCAAAAAAAGGAAAAGAAGAAATAGAATGGATAGGTATAAGATTTATTGTGGTAGATTATTGTATACACTAGTAAACAAATTTAGTAAAAATAGCAGCCTTAGATAATTTTCACTGTTATAAATTCTTATATGTTGATACAAATATAAGCCATTTTTATATTCCTGTTTAAGATAATTTGTATATTGATACAAATACAGAACTGTTTGTTATAATGTACACATATTTTTACTCTTATTTGAAATATTTGTATATTGATACAAATGTAAATTTATATCTGTCATACTGTATGTATGTTCTACTTCTGTTTAAGATATTCTGTATACTGATATACATTTAAGATTATTGTCATATTACATATAGCACTATACATTCCTACCTGTTATAAATATCTTGTGTATTGTCACAATTTTGAAGTCATCATCCTTTACTGTACATTTGCTTATAGACTGTTTACCTTGTGTACATGAAGCCTTAGTCCTTAGGTTATTTAGGTAGAAAAGACTTATAGATTTATAGTCACCTATGTTTGTCATCTCTATAGTTATGTTAGTTAGATTATCCAGATTTACAGATACATACGTCAGATGGACAGGTAATCTTCAAACACTTCATAGACCTAGAGAATATGGCATTTAAATAACTTAGAATTCTGTTAATGTGAGACACAATTGCTCCTGGCAGCACCAATTTGATCCTGAGAGAACATTGGGCTTTTAAGACATTTCCATTTGGAAGTTTGTCTTCTTGGCACAAAATGGCCTATTGGGCAAAGAACTGCCCTTGCCTCAGCTGCTGACAATACAAGTGCTGTCCTTCTGGACAAGCGGGACGCAAAGAAAAGTGACTTCTGAACTCTGCCATGACAGGGTAAGATGGTCTTTCAGAATTCCTGCTTCTGAACATAGTCTGTCAGATACTCTAGGCCTGTAGCCAATTTGAATGCACCAACAATGCTGAGAAACATTAGGTGACTATCCAGGCTGCCAGCTGTCTCTGTCTACTCCTGCAAGATTCCCGAAAGTTGCTTGCATCCATCTTCCATTTCTCATTTATTTATATTTATATTTATACATATATATAAAATATCTTAGATAGAACATATTAAGTATTAGATTCAGGTTCTTTAGGATAGTACACCTTTTAGAATAATCTTTGTAACATGCCATTTACCCACTCTCTAGACTTATCTGGATTTTAGAATGTGTTTCTTACTTGATATTATTCACATTGACTGTAGTTCCATCTTATCTAGGTCATTATCCTTTATTACTCCTGGACAATATTTGATAACCATTCCTTTGTATGTAGTCTTGTATTAGGTTAGTCTTCTTATTTAGACAAAAGGGGGAGATGTAGTGGATAGCCATTCCAGCTTTGACCTGGAAGTTCCAACCCACATTGAGGGTTCGGTAATGGTCACGCCTAGAAGGTGGGGCTGAGAGAAAATGCTGAAGACCCGAGAACTGGATGTACAGGCTCTTTTGGTTCCTGGACCCTGGATGCTGGAGGCAGACCGAGCAGAGTTCTCCAGGGGACATTGGCCGGACTATGCAAAAACCTTTCCCAGACCCTGTTGCCTATCCCTTCACTTGTAAGTTACCCCACAAAATAAACCTCCCTTTTAACTACATGGAGTGGCCTTAATAATTTCACCAATAAAGGTTTATGAATTCATATTCACTTATTATTATTATTTAGTAATTAAGTACCAAACTCTTATCTATACAATTCCTTTTTGTCTATATATTCTGCTTATGTCAGTACAACCCAGTGTATTGCACAAAACTGAAAAGATATTATTTATCACCTAATGATATTATCATGAAAATAGATATAATTAGACAAGTAGAGGAAGTAAGTACCCTCATGAAAGCCTAGGCAAGATGCATCATACTGCAGAGGACAGGGAACTCTCAATGACTGTGCCTCCATTGGTTGGTTGAAGATATTGAGCCACAAAGAAGTTAAATTAATTAAAAGAATCCAGTACAGACAAACTTACTTTCATAACAAGCATCTTCTTTAAACCCTATAATAGTGCAATCAAATGTCAGTCATACTAAACTAGTGCATTAGCCAAACAGCTCTTAGATAGTAAGATGAGGCCAAAAACACTGAGATTCCTTTACACACTAGGGAAAGATGGAAAACTATGTGCCAGCCTAGAAGTTCTCAAAGTTGCCAGGAGCAACCACTCCAGATACAGAAGGCTTCAAGGTGATGCAAGGTTAAAAGGGTAGAAGCAGCCAGCATAGAGGGAAAAGAATTAGTCTTGGGGGTGGAACTCCAGGCTTAACAACAGGAGTCTTGTTAAAATGTTGTCCCCAGGGCAGTGGTGGTGCACACCTTTAATCCCAGCACTCGGGAGGCAGAGCCAGGCGGATCTCTTTGAGTTTGAGGCCAGCCTGGTCTCCAAAGAGTTCCAGGAAAGGCGCAAAGCTACACAGAGAAACCCTGTCACAAAAAAATGAAAAGAAAAAAGAAAGAAAGGAAAAAATGTTGTTCCCAATCTGTGTGTACAGAGCTATTTGCTACTGTCAGTCATCACCACTGTCTTTCAAACACACTTCAGATGCAGATGGTACTAGTCACCTATTAAAAGAGAAGGCAGAAATCTAGCTTTAAAGTACAAACCCACATAAGGACAGGTCTCCAGTGTCAAGGAGCAAATGAGAAAATACAAGAGACATGAGTTTACCCTTTGAGCATCTATGAAGTGTTGTGGGAGTATATGGAAGAGGCGATCACTGTTCCTTTCCAATCCATTCCTTACCTCACCACTCTCTGTCTACCTGCCTCTACTTTATGCACAAAGGATCCCCTGTTTGTACTATTCTGTCTCACAGCTGTAGGCTTAGTGATCTCCAGATAGGTCCATGTTCTAATCCCTGGAAACTGTAAATGGACTTGTTAAAAGAGTCAGCAAGTGGTTTTGGGATTTAGCTCAGTGTTAGAGCACTTGCCTAGCAAGCACAAGGCCCTGGATTAAATCCTCAGCTCAAAAAAAAAAAAAGAGTCAGCAAGTATAATTTACATTGAGGACTTGAAGATAAAGAGATATCCTGAATTATCTATTTGGGCCAAACTAATCATATGAGCCTTTTAAAGTACAGACCTTTCTCTGTATGTAGTCAGAGAGATTCTATACAAGAGAGATGAGACACGAAGACAATGGTGAGGGACACAGGTGGTTTTATGGTGTTACTTGGATCCTGGAAAGAAACTAGGTTATCAGCCCTACTGTCATTGGAGACTAAATTCTGCCTGTGACTCAAAGGTTCTTCCCAAAGCAGGTGGTTCCTAGGTGTCAACAAAGACCCTCTGTCATCTACATTTGTGTTCTTGGGAAAACCAAAGAAATAAACCAACTGAGCCATGCAGAGTTCCCACCACACTGCTGAGCCACAAGTGGGTGCTATTTAAACTACTACAGTTATTGGTTTTTTGTTATGACAAAGGTGTTATGGAGTACCTGAAGAGATAACTCCAAGATGCATAAGTTGAATGGAGTCTTTATTAGCTGCAGGTGGGACTATCCCAAGAAGGATAAAAGGAAGCAGCCTCAACCTCTGGTTGGTTTTTAATGGTAAAAACCATTTACCTACCACAAGTAAGCATTGTTTACAGAAGCAGAGGAGCAGCAGTTAAATGGTCAGGCAGTTAAGTTTTAATGCATGGTCACATTCTATGGGAATTTATGGCTGGTCCAGAGACCAATTTAACATAAGAATTATGATTGGTGTAAGTGACCAGAGACCAGTTTTTATTCAAAATAGTTTTAGCAATTAAAATACTCTTAGGAATGCTTTCCCTAAACAGCATAACTATACTTCAGTGGCCTGATACAGTAGAACATCCAAAGTGTTGCCAGGAGTTTTCTTCTGTCTTCCTCTGCCACCTCATTCACCATGTCTTCAAATTCACACTATTTATAAACTTCCAGGAGAAATAGGGGACTCCTTCTGGGTTCCTTTCTAGCCTTTCCTAATTCCTTCATTAATACTCTTCCTTATGTTCATGAGTGTCTCAGGTTATATATTTTCTCTTAATTCAGTTTTGTGTCCCAGCTCCAGTGAATTTTACTGGTAGAACATATAAATAGATTGCCATGTAATCCAGCCACGTTTACCACCCCTGAGTACATGATGCCAGTCAGTCCATGACATTTCATGGTGAGAAGGGAAATGTTCTATTATGAGACAGTTCACTAGAGATAGGTTAACACTATTTTATTAGCTGGTATTGACAGCCTTTAAAATTCAAATTGGATATTTTAGTGAGAGGAAAATTGAAATACTAATTTGAAATTAACTTTGATAAAAGAACATCACAGTTTGATGCTGGTGCCCTTACCTACACAGCTATGAATTACTAAAGCATCAAAAGTCAACTTAATTACTGTTCCTTAGTTAAACTAAGACAATTTAGTATCTTAGAAAACTGCTAATTCATGAAAATATACAGTAATACTGTAAGTGAAAGGACTAGAGAGTAAAATGTGATGCTTATTATTTAGACTAAACTAACACCTTAATATATTAACTGTATGTTCTTAGAATTATCACTCAATTTATTTTAGTAGATAATTAGTAGAGAGGTCAGAATTATCTGGGTTGTGGAAAGACAATAAATAAGATATTATCTTTTAGAATATATGTTGATATATAATTCTAGTAAACTTGTGAAGGAGGCAAGAAAACAATTATCAAATAGCATGTATTTTAATTTCAACCTACTTTTCACTATCATTCATCATGAATCATAATAATTAAGCAATATAGCCCATCTAACCTCCAAAAGAATTAAGAAAGCCCACAAGTTAACACAGTCCTTGACTCCAAGGAGAAATCAAAACTCCCAGAGGAGACACCACTGTGAAATATGAGCCTGTGTGCCCATTATTATTATTGATGTAATTGCTTCAAGTGATGTACTCACTGACGGTAAGGAAAATCTATAGGGAAGTTCTGACTTATCTTATCACTGCAAGGTGTCCTCCATACTTGAGTAGAGTGATATATTTATCTGTTTGTTAAAGAGGTAGTGCTAATTGGCCAATCTGCTTACACCCCCTGGAGGAAGAACTAGATAAATGGGAAGCTGTTAGGGAGTGTAAACAGACTAGCAAAGGTAAGCCAAACTGTAAATTAAACTCAAATCATTGAAAGCAGAGGAGGACACAGAGACAGAATTTATTATGCAGTAATGCCTTGAACTCCTTGACTGACTAACACTAAGAATATTGTGATCTCATAGCAAAGGAGGCTCAATGACTGTGCACAGTACTAGGCAATGGGCCAGCATGAGGTTATGCCTAATACCCAAGGTTTAACTTCTTTATTCAACTGCACTGTCTATTTGCTAGACCATAAAGCATGAAGATGGAAAAATAAATCACAAGGGAAGGGAATAGGAAATATCACAAGCGTAAAGGGGACAGTACTTTCCAAACATTTAGCCCAAGTCTGAAGAACCTCAGTGGGAAACCAAGATGGCCTTGCAGCTCTCTGGCTGAAGCACAATGCCTAATCTTAGTTACCAGCTGACATATCACCGCCTGTTCCACCCAGCAGCAGTGGATGTCAGGTCTAAAGGAAACTTTAATTCCCCATATTCCAAAGAGTAGTCCATATATCCAGAAATGAGCTCAAGGACTTCTGGAGGCTGAATAAAAACCAACATTCCACAGGAACTTGTGAAACCAGTGCTGGCCTGACAAAAGAGTCATTTCCATTACCTCTGGCAGAAGGGACACTGTGGTTCTCCACTGACATATACCTACAGCTGTGTATCAAAGCCGATGCCAGCTTCCAGGCTCCCCAGTTCCTATGCACAAGTACTTGTTATACATTTCAAAACCCCCATGCCAGTCTCCTGGCCCTTTCCTTCCCCACTTCTAGCTACTCACCCTCCTTAGAACCAGATATTCTCACTATTCTATCTATGTGTCTATGTATGTATGTATGTATGTATGTATGTATGTATCTATCTATCTATCTATCTATCTATCTATCTATCATCTATCTATCATCTCTTCCTATCCACCTATCCTCTCTTATTCTATTTCTCTCACTATACTCTCTATTTCTTGCTACCTTGCCATCTCCACTGATCTCTCCTGCTCTCCCACTTCCCTATCCCTGGCCATGTCCAATCAGTTTGTCATGTTCTGTCTACTTTCTGTCTCTGCTCTAAACTCTTCCAGATATTTCTAGTTGTTTTCTCTTAGATATTTGTAATAAAAACTTTAACATACCATGGAGTGATCCTGGTGGTCCCCCTTCCATACACTGTGGAATTGGGAATTATATCCAGGATCCCCACAGTCTCTAGATAGCACCATCTGAAAATAGCCATTGAGATAATCAATGTGGAAAGTGGCTTGTTCCACAAAGGAACCCAAAAGGTACGATTTAGTTTCATTTAAGTTTATTTAAATGATTTTAATATTTTCTTGTGATTTAACAATAGTTGTGACAATGTTCTGTTTTAGATAGGAACTCTGGTTAAAGATTGAAACTTTGTTTTCAGATTGTAAAAATCAAAAGGATGAGGAAAGCATTGTGACCACAGGGGACAATAATAAAATCCCTGAAATAAGCTGTTGATCAGACACTGAAGGCAAGAGGACAAAGGGCAAGAGATGTACCACATTCTGACTGGTATCCACATGGTAAGCCACAGCTGGCTTAGCTGTAGCCTATATACATCAGCGAGCCACTGAGTGTAGAGAGCCGCGTGTAGCCACACCCTAAAGATGGCTCTGGCTTCTACCCTCTGCCTTCCCGATGGCAAACACTCTTTATGGTAAACAGTTCCTTATTTGGCTATGGCTGGATTCGTGTGTTGCTGGCATATGCATGAACCTGTGGACAGTGCCCACGTGGCTGCTTGGGGTTGGCAGCCCAGCCCTACTTAGGTGCTGGGAGAGGCTTGCCCCAGCGAGAGAGACACAATGCAATTAATCAAAGGTCTGAATAAACTGTAATGAGAAGGATCCCGGTGTCGCGTCTTCCTTGCTGGTCGAGGCGGGCGCGACAAGTGGTGGCCTTGTACGGGGAAAACGGAGAAACGAACGTACGGGGACAATTACCACGGCTCTCTCCGGATTCAGAACTCATTTACAGTCAGGCGGTATACCGGTAAGTCCTCAGAAAAAACTGGGGATCCGAGACAAAAGCGGGTAACGCTCACCTGTAGAAGGGAGAGCAGGATAGCAGAGCTGCGATAAAAGCAGACAGGTAATTCTAGAGCCGTGATAAAAGCGGACGGGTAATTAAACAAAACAAACAGGGAAACCGGAGGGCTGGAGCAATTCTGCAGAGGCTCTGAGAAACCTCCGAGAAACTTCTCAAATTGAGAAAAGAAAAAAAAAAAGTATACTAACATGGGCACCTCCTCCTCGCACCCAATTTTTTTAGCTCTTAACGAGCTGCTTCTCTCTAAGAAATTGAAAATAAAAGGAAACACCTTAGAGCAATTTTTGCAACAGTGTGATGTAATTGTTCCTTGGTTTTGCAATTTCTGGAAGCCTCATAGTGCCTTCCTGGGAGAAATTGGGAAGAGACCTAGATTTGGATACTGGAGCAGATTGCAGTATCATAGCTAGCAAAGTTTGGCCTTGAGGTTGGCCTATACAGGCTTCCTCACAAACATTGCAGGGACTGGGTTATGCCAGTGTTCCAAATGTTAGTGCAATTTGTTAAATTGGCAAGATTCCGAAGGTCACTCTGGCGTTATGCAACCCTATGTCCTTGAGCTTCCAGTGTCCCTCTGGGGGAGGGATCTTATGAAATCCATGGGCTTTCAGTTAAGTAATGAATACTCCAAAGAATATAAAAATATTATGAAAAACATGGGGTGTCATCATGATTTTGGCCTGGGAAAATTTTTACAAGGCAAAAAGGAGCCAATACAAACAGTACCTAGGAAACCCAAACAAGGGTTGGGTTTTTCCTAGGGGCCGCTGAGGAGGGCATTCCCATAACCTGGGTAATGGAGGAGCCAGTTTGGGTTCCTCAGTGGCCACTCTCCTCTGAGAAATTACATGCTGCATATCAATTAGTGAAAGAGCAATTAGAGAAAGGGCACATTAAACCCTCTCTTTCTCCCTGGAATACACCCATATTTGTCATCAAGAAGAAATCAGGAAAATGGAGATTGTTACATGATCTTAGAGCTATAAATGAGCAAATGAGAATTATGGGACCTGTACAGCGTGGTCTTCCATTGCTATCAGCCTTGCCTGAAAATTGGCCTATTATTGTGGTAGATATTAAAGACTGCTTCTTTTCCATTCCACTGAATAGCAAGGACAGTGAGAGATTCGCTTTCACTTTACCGTCCACTAATCATGAGGAACCTGATAAAAGATATCAGTGGGTTGTATTGCCACAAGGCATGGCCAACAGTCCTACAATGTGTCAATTATTTGTAGCAACTGCTTTAGAACCTTTGAGAGCACATTTTCCAGGCTTGAAATGCCTCCATTATATGGATGATATACTGTTAGCAGCTAAAGAAGAGAGCATTCTTCAAGAAGCATATAGCTCACTTGTAGAACTGCTAAAGCAAAAGGGACTCTGTATTGCCCCTGAGAAGGTACAACAGAGCAAAGTTGTCAATTATCTTGGCTCTAAAATAACTAATCATCATATCATGCCACAAAAGGTAGAGTTAAGGAAGGATCATCTTTGCACATTGAATGATTTTCAAAAATTATTAGGAGATATAAATTGGATAAGAAGAAGTTTAGGAATAGCCAATTATGAGTTAAAACCATTATATGATATTTTAATTGGAGATGCAGCCTTGGATTCACCAAGGCAATTAACCAATGCAGCCTGAGAAGCCTTAACAAAATTAGAGGATAGACTACAAAGAGCTTTTCTTCAAAGAGTGCAAAATAATGATGATATTACCCTGTGCATTCTGCCTACCCAGTTACAACCTACGGGAATTTTATGGCAAAAAGGACCCTTGTTATTGATTTATACTAAAATCTCACCTGCAAAATCAATTGAGTATTATCCTGTTGCTGTGGCATTACTTGCGCAACAGGGTATTCAGCAATGTTTACAATATTTTGGGACATCACCACAAACTCTAGTTGTTCCTTATGATTCTACTCAAGTCAAGGTATTATGTGCTGCCATAGATGATTGGGCAATTCTGCGTTGTACCTATCCAGGACACATAGATTGCCATTATCCTAAACATCCACTATTAACTTTCTTTAAAGAACATCCTGTAGTTTTCCCTAAAGTAACTGCTTCAAAGCCCATTCCAGGAGCAAGTGTTATATTTACAGATGGGTCTAAGACAGGCTGTGGTGCTTATATGGTGGATTCTAATGAACCTGTAAAGCATCAATTCTTGCCAGGTGCACCTCAACAGGTCGAGCTTTCAATAGTTCTTGAAGTTTTCAAGGCTTGTCCATTTGCATTTAATTTAGTGTCAGATTCTAGTTATGTTGTTAATGCTTTGAAAAGCCTTGAATGTGCAGGGCCCATCAAATCTTCTAGCCCGGTTAGCTCATTGTTTGGCCAATTACAGAAACTGATCTGGCAACGTAAAAAATCCCTTTTTTGTGCAACACATCCGTGCACATACTAGTCTGCCAGGTCCATTGGCTAAAGGCAATGATATAGTGGATCAGTGTACTAGACAGGAATGGATGTTTGTGGCTTCTGCCATACAATGAGCACATGCTTTCCACAAAGAATTTCATGTTAATGCAAGGACATTACAACAAAAGTTTTCTATCTCACGTACAGAGACACAAAAGATGATACTAGATTGTCCCCAATGTGTCATTTTTCATCATCCTTCTAGATTAGGAGTTAACCCTCGTGGTTTGCTCCCCCTAAAAATATGGCAAATGGATGTTACACACATCTCTGAATTTGGACGTGTCAAATATGTACATGTATCTGTTGATACCTGTTCTGGAATCATTCATGCCACCCCAATGGCAGGAGAAAAAGCTCATGTCATTGCTCATTGCTTAGAAGCTTGGGCAACATGGGGTAAGCCTCAACAGTTAAAGACAGACAATGGTCCTGCATATACCGGACAGAAGTTCGCTTCCTTCTGTCAACAGATGAATGTGCAACTTGTACATGGCCTACCATATAATCCACAAGGTCAAGGCATTGTGGAGCGTGCTCATCACTCCTTGAAAGAGTTGCTTCAAAAACAAAAAGGGGGAATAGGCTATGGCCGTACCCCTAAGGACAGACTTTCTCTTGCATTATTTACTCTGAATTTTTTGAATTTGGATGCTTCCAATTGTCATGCTGCAGATTTATCTAAAAAGTTGTCTAGTTATCTTTTAGGCAATTGGACTGGAGAGTTCAATAACCTGATGGACCAGCTGAGAGTGGCTATTGTCACGGTGAATTCGACCCAAGTGGATACCGGACTGGTGGAGGGATTGTCTTCCTGGATTGCTACAGCCATGGGCCACACGAAGGAGTGGGCGGGAATAGGAGCCCTAGTAGGTTTACTGGTGCTCACCTCCCTAGTATGCTTGTGGTGCATTTGTCGCATTAGGATCTCATAGCGTCGCCATGCAGCCATGATTGTCCAAGCCTTTATGGCCATTGATGCAGGACAGTCTCCCCAAGCCTGGTTGGCTACTTTAAAAGATATTTAGGCACAGGATGCGAGGCCTGCGCACTGCACTTGAGGTTATGATACGCTTACCTCAAGAAGAGCAAGTCTGATTGCATGTGGGTTGGTACCCTAACTCCCACCTCTGTGAAAAGGGTATAGGATGGGTCTAGTGTTCTCTGGGTGGACGACGCCTGGACAAACATTAGTACATGTTCCATTTTAACAGAGATCAGACCTCTACTCTTGCCTGTTGCTTTGTAAAACAAAAAGGGGGAAACTGTAGAGAGCCGCGTGTAGCCGCACCCTAAAGATGGCTCTGGCTTCTACCCTCTGCCTTCCCGATGGCAAACACTCTTTATGGTAAACTGTTCCTTATTTGGCTATGGCTGGATTCGTGTGTTGCTGGCATATGCATGAACCTGTGGACAGTGCCCACGTGGCTGCTTGGGGTTGGCAGCCCAGCCCTACTTAGGTGCTGGGAGAGGCTTGCCCCAGCGAGAGAGACACAATGCAACTAATCAAAGGTCTGAATAAACTGTAACGAGAAGGATCCCTGGTGTCGTGTCTTCCTTGCTGGTCGATGCGGGCGCGACAACTGAGGATTTCCTTAAGATGGGCAAGAGTCTAATGATATGATCTGCATTTCTAATGGTCATTTTGTAATGTGGAAGATAGCCAGTAGAGGCCATGAGCCAAAATCAAACTTACAAGATGTTGTAGTAGCCTAGTAAGACTGTAAAGCATGAATGTAGAAATAAAGCTGAGTAGAAAGGCCCACGAAGTAGTTTAGATGCATAGTCTAAAGTCCTGTGGGTCAGAGAGGTTGGGAAAGGTGGTGAGGAGAAGAGAAATCAAAGATGACATCTAGGTATCCATCAAAAATAGAAGGTGGATGAGCACCTCTGCTGAGGTCAGAAGGCATTGTGTATTTCCTCCAGGGTAGGCATCTTCATCTTCATTGCTGTCCTATATTCAGAGCATTCCTGATCGCATGAGACTCTTGAGATCCTAGGCTTATCAAGATTCAGCAGAACAGGGAGGGGAGGTTCACCTAGCACCGAACTTCCTCAAGATCATCATAGGTGCCCTTCTCTGGGGTTATGTAAGGTGTAAGCAATGGAGGGCAGGTCAGGATTCTTTGCTAATGTAACTGCCTTTGAGTTATCTGAGTTATCCAGGTTGTGACGCTGTCTGTGAGTCAGTCAAGCTCCTGTAAGTAACCCCACGAAGCCCAAGGTTCACCAAGCTGGACGAGATGGAAACCCTTTCTTTGCTCTATCAGTCCCCTCTGCCTCTGGAGTGAACAGACTTTTTTTTTTATATCTCACCAGGGAAGTCACACAACAAAGGGGCTGAAAGCAAATCAAGTTTGCAAACTAGGAAGAGAGAAGAGGAATGAAGAATTTGAGAGGAGAGAGACTCCTAAGTGTCAGCTTGAACAACTAGCCCAACAACCAACCCATCAAATCTTCAAAGCAAGCCTTAGAGATTCCCACTGTTTCTCAGAGGGGCTTGAAGCTTAGTCATGTCACATCACTAATGTGCCAAAAATATTCAGGAGGTGTCAGGGCTTGAGAAGCATGTGCTTTTAGGCTGCACAGGTGTGTCTTCTACACATCACTTCCTATTGCAGAAAGACAGAGTCTGTGCAGCTTTCAGCCCAATGAGCGTTTCCCTCTTCATAAAGATAGACAAGTAGACTTCCTAAGGATGACAGAGGTAAAATAGGAATTCTCCAGCACTTGGGATATATGAATAGAAATAAACCCAGCCAAAGTTCCTGCATATTTTTGATGCTGTGAATGCTGAGAATTCTGATTTTGCCCATGGCACCCCAGCCATAGGATTACTGATATTTTCTTTCTAGTCATAATGATTTTGATCCCCACTCCTGGGAATAGGGAAGACACAGAGCCTCTATCCTTTGTCTTGTGTTGGAGAACTTTAGGATGTCTGCATTTCTACATTGCAGTTTGTGACTCATTGATAAAACATGTCATGGTAAGTCTGGGGTTGATATTTCTCAGTATGAGTTGGATTTTTTTGTTGTTTGTTTGTTTATTTTTTGTTTGTTTGGGTTTTTTTTGTTTTTGTTTTTTTGTTTTTTGAGACAGGCTTTCCCTGCGTAGCTTTAAGCCTTTTCGTGGAGCTCACTTGATAGCCAGGCTGGCCTCGAACTCACAGAGATCTGCCTGGCTCTGCCTCCCGAGTGCTGCGATTAAAGGCATGTGCCACCACCGCCTGGCTCTAAGTTTATATTTCTATGTAAAAGATGGTCTTATGTCCACAGTGGTAATGACTGGGGTCCTCAGTGAGAAAGCCTGCAGCCAACTGCCACACTCCATTCCCTTGAGCTAAGAAAGAGAGGAAGAAAGGGAAACTAGGAATAAGCTGACTGGCCTCTGTGAACTCTTACTCATCTAAGGCCCCATATGCTCAGATAATCAACTTTAATCTTTACAATGATCTGGAGAGGCAACAACTATTGTCATGTTATAACCACAAAGCCTGGAGCTCAGAAAGTTCCTTCAGTTTGCCAGTGTTAAAAGTAGAGGCAAATTTCTGAGCTACACAAACAAACACAATGTTTGTACTGCTATTCTCATCTCCCATAGTACTTACACACAAAATCAGAAGAGAGAAGAGACAGGTGAATAAAGGCTCCTTGTAACATGCCCTCATAATATTATAAAAAAGATGAATTCATGAGGCCACAGTTACTAAAAATTGATTTCATTTTCAGTTCAAGCATGTCAGAGAAAAAAAACTCTAGGTTCTGCAATTATTACACATGTAGAATGTAGGTTATCACACTGTAATGAAAAACCTTTGCCATATTTAGCCGGCCAGACTTTTATTTCCCAAGGCCATGATAAGGAAGATGACTGAGGTGTAGTTTGCATAGTCATGAAGAAACTATGTTAGCAAAAGAAGGTGGGAAGCTTATTCTATTGCTAAGAAAATCAATTCTCCCATCCAAATGACCAGGTGAAAAATGGGAATTTACATGGCTACTCTTCACTAGGATGATTTGATTTATGTAACTAAGCTCTATGCCTTTCCTTCTCCTAAATCCAAAATGGTGCATTTAAGCTGATGCATAACAGGGCTCTATCTCATTTCAAGTTCATAATTTAAGTGCTTTTGTTAAAGTCTCTACATTAACTTCCAGGCTTTAAAAAATGAAGCAAGTTTCGGTTCTCCATCATATGCAGGAGCAATGGGAATTGATGTGATATTGTCTTTAATGTGGCATACTGGGGCTGTGTGATTCATGTTGGTTCCCAATCCTTCCTTCTCTTTAAAACACCATAAATGAAAAATACAACAGCTGCTTCATATTGAAGAGAAATGCAAACAGGCATTAATGCAGCTCAAGAAATTTTGTATATTTTCAAAGAATTTATTATTTATGTGCATGGAATCAATCTACAATTTCCCACTGGATGAAGTGGTGCTTATTTCAATGGCTTTGTAAGCTATTTCAACCAAAGCCCAGGAAGAAATGATGTAGGAGCCAAGCAAAGGGTACATTTCTTTTTCCTAATAATGTAGTGCTAACAGAAAAAATTTCTGATGCTAGTTGCTCTCCAAAGATAACAGTAGTGCATTTTCTCTACCCCCAGCTTAGTAGAGGAACTGATTTCAGTTGCTTAGTAAATACTCTCATCAGAGAAGTCAATTGTTCAGGCTGAGGTTTATCAGGGCAAACTGTTCAAACCTGGGTACTTTTTTGTTCTGGTAAATTATGTTTGGAAAAGACCTCCTAGTGAGCTGTAATGATTCCTCTATTGTCTACGCTGGATGCAGATATAAATTATTTAAAGCAGGAGAGATTTCCCTTGCTAATTAATGGCAGGCTGACTAAACAGCTCCCATCAATGCCTAAGGCTTCATTCCATGAACAATTCTCCAACCAGTGTAATAGCACTCTGCCATGGATTTGCTAGATAATTTTAATCAGTCACTGTGTAAACCCTGCAAATCCAACAGTTGTGCACTTGGATGACCTGATTATCATTAGCTGTTGAGCAGGGAGTTTTGTGCAGGAAAAGACCACATGATTTCATAAATTTGGGAATGGCCTGACTCTATTATTTCTACTCTATTATAATTTACAACTTAGAAACTGGCACATCCAGAGTGGAAACTCACACCTTAATAAAGAGGGATATATCAGAAGCCACTTCTTACCACATTGCCTATATTCCTTTATTCTCTTCCAGGGAATAAGAGAATTGCTGCCATGCATTGCCAGGGTCTGAGCAGTTTTCAGGAGCTTTTGCTTTCCCTTCTGAAAGCATCAAGAGTTGCTTTCTGTGGCCAGGGGATCAATTCTCCCAAATATCAAGGGAAATTATTCCAAATAATAGTGCTAAAAAGGGAAATCTTTAGTTCATTAAAGTGGAAGAATTTTTGGTGCTAAGATGGCCACAGAAAGAGCCATAAAGCCTACTGGAGATGAAGCCACTACAATATGTTTTAATCAAGTTTGTGGACACAGGCCTTCTTCACAACCCTGCTGCTGACCAAGCAGTACTTTCCAGGGGGCAACCCAGTACTCTACATCAGAACCCAACAGTCCCAGTTTATACCTCTGAGACTAAAATTGTCTGTTTTACCTTTGACTCAATGTATAACCATTTTGTGTCTTTTAAAAATAGTTCTAATGCACTTGCTTTTGTAAAGGTATCTTCTCTCAAGGAAACCATAGTTTTGTTATGATTAGCTCATTAACTCCCATGATTTTCAGAAGTTCACTCTGCTCATTATTAGCATCCATGTGGTGTGCAGATGAATTTCTTTGTACTTCTACAGTACTGTTGCCAAATGGGGTGTGACCCCATTGATATTAAATATGACCTCTGGCTATGCAGATAAGGACAGAGAACAATACAGAGTACTTAAGACCCTTTCCATTCTGTGGACTATCAAAGTCATTTATACATCATTACACCAGCTTTAGTTCCTTGTGATGTTTATGCCTTGACTCCTATAAGCATCTTTGAAAAAAAATGGGAAGGGTATAAAATGAGGTTTTAAGCTTCTCCTACCTTCCCTGTTTGGCTCCCATTTCACTCTCTATTACTAAACCCTAAAAGAAACAGGGATAGTTTATAAAACATTTTTTTCTTTCTTTCTCTTTTTTGTGTTATTGAGACTGAGTCTCAGGATGCTGCCTTGGCAAACTTCTGGCCTCCAACTCAGAGATCCACCTGTCTATACCTCTGAGTGTTGGGATTAAACACTCTACCTGGTGAGAATCTTGAAATGATACCTGAGTCCTTCATTTAGGGTTGCTCTCCAAAGTTAACCTACAGGGTGCACAGATGAACTCTCGGTAGTGTCCATCACTGAGATATTTCCCAGGAAGCACCCTACAGTCAACAACTGGCTAATAATGGGAGGCAAAGATCTGGCCCCGTGGCCTCAGTTGGGAAAACACTGAAATACCATCTAAGGTCCTAACATTAATGGGTTGTTTGAAGCTCCAGGTTCAACTTCCATGTAACTCAGTTTCTTTCCCCACCTACCCTTTCCTTCCTTGTCTTTCTACAGTTTGTTTCCCAAGAGGACTTCCCAACAGACCTCTAGAATCTAACATTTCAGCCTTGGGTAGCTCTAAGAACTCAACCAAAGACACAGGTTGACCAAGTTATTCCCTAAAGAGATAGGAGTTAAATCCAGATAGAGAGTAGTTCAACCTAAAAATAAAGTGGAAATTGAACTAAAAAAAAGGTAAATTAAACTAAAGTGAGGCTCAAGATACAAATAGAATCAAGTGTTTGGGTGCTGCCTCCAAGATCAAAGAGAATGTAATTTTTTTACATCAACATAAACATATCTGCTTACATAACCTTGCCTTCATAGCATCTTATCTTCTGGCTGCTCACAGTATCATATAAAATATTCCAATTAACCTTCACTCCAAGGATCCTACAGTGCACCCACATGTTGTAAAATGGAATCCTGAGAATATGGTATCTCCTGACCACTGGCTCCACAATTACATTTGAAAGAAATCCCAGGAGTTTACCTTCCAACTCTTCCTTCCCCATCACTGCCTCCCACAGGCCATGTGTCAACCTTTCTGCATTGGTGACATTCATTCGCTGAGCACTCTAGAAATTTATTTCAGTGACAAGAAGTTGCCTTAAATTTTCAATAATGCTTATTCTATAGAAAAGTGAGCTCTTTTTTCTTCTATGATTCTCTCAAATATGGATATGTTTTCCTCCAAAGTGCTGGTTTCCCAGCTTCTCAGCAGGCAGCAAGGAGATCCAACACTCTCTTGACTCTTTCTTGGGCTACAAACAACTTTCCTTTCTCCCCTTGAGTTAGCTCAGCTGAGGGAAGGCATTTGCTGGAGGCACGGGTGTTTCCCAAGCATTGCCTCATGCAGTCTTTGTAACAGCCCTTTAATACAGTTCTTTTATTGTTAGATGTATGTAAAAGATGAGGAAAGACCTGCAGAGAGGTGGCCTAACTGCTTCAGGGTCACAAAGCCTTGTGAGAGAAGAAGCCAGGATTCAAGTCAGCCTCACTCTCACTTAGTAGTCCCTTTTGCCTTGGAGAACTTTTCTCCACCCAATGATGGCATCCCCAGTCATGCAATGTCAGCACCTCCAGAAGCCCCGGTGCTTTGGCCTTTCTGCTCCCCCATCTATCTTTCCACTGTATTGGAACACTTCACTCCTGCTGTTGCTTTTTTTGAGTCCTCAGCCACCACATGTTCTCTCTTCTCCTTTCTCTGCCTCTTAATTCATAATGCCTTCCTGGCATCCTCCTCCTCTCTCAGAATTTATCCTTCCTTTCCTTGACTAGCCTGTGTCCCATCTTCCCTTCAGTTACTCTTTGAGTATAAAACTCCTTCAACTTCATTTTATTTTGGTTACAAAGCTAATCTCCAGTCCTACATTCTTTTTAACTGTTTTCCTCCTAAGTAAAGGAACAAATCCAAATTCCTTAGCGGTACCTTCAAGACACTGTTTCCCTCAGCCTGCCCTGACCCCACCCAGCCCTCCACCCTCCTCACCCTCCCCATCCAACCTCACCCATCCCCCAACTGCACTCCCCACCCCCATGCCAGATGTGACTAATCAGTTCCACACACTTTATGTCTTCATACCTCATCAGAAGTCATCCTCTCAACTCTGCTGGAGAGAAACACCAGGACCTGATGACTAGAGGGAGAAGTGTATGGATTATAAAAGTAGAGAATGCTTAGAATATTCTAAGCACTCAAAGATAAGAGTAACACCTTTGGGGATTACTGGAGGTGGGGGAGTAATAGACTTGTGGAGGCCCAAATTACTCAGGGTCCAAGAATCTGACCTTGCTTTACCCAGCAGGGCTGCATAAGGAGATGATTTGACCAGGGTTGTGGTTACCAGGTGTTTGGAAGAGTCTACAGTTCACTGTGTGGTGTGCTTTGATCTAGCAAGGGGGAGGTCTTTTGCCCCACCCCTTGGCATTGTTATAAAAAGCCCTTTTGAATAAACAGGAAAGTCCTCCCAAAGCTACCCTGTGTTTCTGTCTTTCTTCTCATTGGCTAGGTCTCTCTTTCTATCTGATATTTTCTTATCCCTCTCTCCTCCTCATAAGAACCCTGGGAAAGGTGGGAGATGGCCTCCCACATAGACTAGAGAAGGGAAAACAGGAAGATGAAAGGGCATTCTCTGATCAGAGGTTCTGATAAACACCAGTGCAAGAATATCATGACTACTGTGACTATTACAGTGAGACACAGACTCTCACAATAATCATGTTCTTTGCACTGTAACTATGTGCTGCAAAACAACCTTGACTTTGCTTCCTTTGAGATATAGTAGCAAACACAGTCTGAGCACTTTCAATAAGCAAGGTACTATGATAGTGAGGCACTTCATATGGATTCCAAAGCAGAAATTTTTAATTTAGAATGTCGGTGTGTTTTGTTTTTGTTTTTGTTTTTTGTCATTTGAAAGGCCAGGGAATGTCACAAAATCACACCATGCAACAGATTTCATGCAAGAGATTTATTGGGGGGGGGGTATGTATCAAAAGATTACCCATGAGCCAGGATGGAAAAGGAAGGGGGCAAGTGATACCTGCAGTTATTCCTGTGACAGCCAGAAGGGGCAGAATTTGAACAGTCCTTTTATCATATTGAGCAGCTCTTCTCTGTGTATCACCCCCACCTTGGGAAAGAGAAATACTAGTGTTCAAACTCATGATGAGTACTGTGAAGAATCAAGGTATTGTGGACAGTGGGGCTTTGAGGTTAAGGGGAAGGCTGTTGAGAGTTAGGATTTCAGTGCTATCTAAGAAATTTAACACCCCTATAAACTGGATCCCAGATGACTTAAAGCAGCTCACCATGCCAAAGAGGGTAATATGTAAAAGGTAGGGAAGTGCTGGCCACACTGGACTCAGGGCAGTTGGTAAATGGTGAAGTAAGGTTATTTGATGAGGTTATGAGAGAGACTGTAAGTAGAAATTGTGAGCTAGTTCCAGGAGGAAAGCTGTCCCTAAAGTGGCCTGGTTGAGTGACAATGAGGAACTGGTAGGCTGAGGTCAAAGTCTGAAGCAGGAGATGAAATGACAGGTTTGCATTATTTGGAAGAAGGTTGGATCACCTCCTCTATCTCTCCTACCTCCAAGGGTTGAATAATCAGGATTTTAATTTTCTTAGGATTTTAATTGTGCTCATCCAGTGCCAGGGTTTGAATAAACAGTAGAACTGATTGGTAACACCCTTTTCCTACCTGGGATCCCATGAGTCCATGATATAGAGGTGAAGGTTCCCATTTTATCAATAGAGAAGGGACACAGAGCAATGATCCACATGTGGCATGTGATATTGGCAAGACCAATATGGGCAGCCTCCATATATATACATATCTGTGTTATATATGTATATATATGGTCACTCTTTACAATATCTTTCTTTCTAGTCATAGATGAAATAAGTGAAAAGGTCATGGATTGAAGTAGGAGGGGGTGGATACAGTGGTGATGAGAATTTTAATTGGCTCCTGTCAGCCTGCTATGGAACAATTTCCCAACCTTATTTGGAGGAACTATTTGTTAGAACAGTGGGGGGTCTCTTGAACCTCAAATCTACATATGTAAGAGTTTCCTTGGACAGAAGTGGACAGGAGGGAAATTAGAAAAGTCTATGTCTAATCCAGCAGAGTTGAGCATGGCTGCTGGGATGAAGTCTCATTCTTCTGGAACCAGGGACAAGGTGGTTGATCTCCATGTCTTCTGAAATGTAAAGGAGCATGGTACTGTCAGGGTTGATGTGTAGAAAGAAAAATTGTCTTGAGACCAGGGAGTAAAGGGCTTGTGTTACGCCCACCTCGACCAGCAAGGATGACGCAACACCGGGATTCTCCTTAATACAGTTTAATCAGACCCTTGGTTAGTTGCATTGTCTTTCTCTCTCTCCCCTGGGGCAAGCCTCTCCCAGCACCTAAGTAGGGCTGGGCTGCCAACCCCAGGCAGCCACGTGGGCACTGTCCACAGGTTCACGCATATGCCAGCAGCACACGAATCTAGCCATAGCCAAATAAGGAGCTGTTTACCATAAAGAGTGTTTGCCATCGGGAAGGCAGAGGGTAGAAGCCAGAGCCATCTTTAGGGTGCGGCTACACGCAGCTCTCTACAGGCTTGAGGTGGGATAGGTGAATCCAGTGAAGGAGACTCTCAAGCTTAGCAGCTATGGGGGTTACAAAAACTGCCTTGAAGGAGCCCTACAATTTAGGTGAAAGGGGTGAGGGACACTGGTCTGGAGGGGAAAGAAGGATCTGATTCCCAATGTTGATTGGGGACAAACAGGGGTGGGCACATGACCAAGTAGTCAGTAAAGTTCCATAGGAGGGAGTAGAGATGACAGATTAAGGAAGTGAGTAGCTGATTAGCAAGGGTTTAGGTGAAAGACTAAGGGTAAGAACCAGTCATCTGTACAAGAGCTAAAATGGTTAGATGGAAACAGATCACTTGGGGAGAGCCTGTAGCCTGAGAAGGGCCAACAGTTGAAGGTTTACCCAATCGAGGTGAAGTTCTATAACATTTAAGGAGCAGTTAGTTCATTCTTTCCTGAGGACTGGGAGTAGTATAGGATATGGAAATGCCAAGAGATATAGAGGGCTTTAGATAGGGTTTGGGAAATCTGGGAGATGAATTCAGGGCCATTGTCTGACTGGAAGGAAGAAGGGATTCCAAATCAGGGAATGATCACCTAGAGGAGGAGATCAGAGACTGTCTGAAGCCTTTTGTTGGTGGAAGGGAATGCCACCCACCCTGAGAATGTGTCCACCAAGATCAGAAGGAACCTAATGCATCAGACTGTGGGCATGTGGGTAAAGTTAAGTTGCCAGTCAGTTCCACGGATAGAACCTCTGGCCTGGTGGGTAGGAAAAGGGGCCTGCCATAACTGGAGCTGGAGTCTGACATTTGGCAGATTTTACAAGAGGCAGTAATAGCCTGTAAGAAATGCAAATCCTCAGGGGTGGCTTCAGGTGGCCCTTAACAAAGTAAGACAAAGTTTAGCTATTAGGACGAAGAAAGCTTGAGAACAAAATTTACCAAGGGTCAGGGGGTGATAGTGGGGATGTCAGTTATAATACAAGGATGTCCTGCTGTAGGTGAGATGGGTCCAGTCCTCCAAGGGCTGCAGCTCTAGCTGCCTGGTCAGCTGGGTTATTTCCTTTAGAGATGATGAAATTGTTGGTTTAGTGGGACCAGCAGTGGACAATTCCTGTAGTTGTAGGGAGACAGGAAGCCTTTAGTATGGCCATGACTCAGTCTGAGTTGGTTATTGATCCTTCTTTTGTGGTAAATAGTCTGTACTCTTTCCAGATGGCAGCATGGGACAAGAGGATGTAAAAGGCATTGTTATGTGAACCCACATGAGTCTGTTAAAGGATCTCAAGACTTCATTAAGGTATAGGATGGGATAATACACTCATGGATACAGAACACAGTAGACTCTGCTGCTTATCTAGCTGTTGTCCTCTGTTCTGCCCAGGGGCGATGGGAACCAACCGTCCTGCACCATCTACCCAAGAGAGCATACAACCCCTATTTGTCTGCTATTACATAGTCACGTAAGTAGGCAAGGCCATGCCCTAGGGCTTTCTACCTCAAAGCCATTGGCTGAAAGGAACAAATTCCCACAACAAGGCATGTTTAGAGTCTTGTGTAGACATTTAGGGTTTGCCAATGTGCCAACTGAAAGGCACAGTTGAGAGCTATTTGTTCAACCTGTTCAGTGGTGTGGACAGAGAGGGCCTGTGCCTCGACCACCTCAGTATGTGACACTGTGGCATAGCCTGCTTTTTAGGCCCCCTCATATAAAAAGGAGCTGAAGGGTCCAGGAATATAGAAATATAAAATTATAAACTTAAGAGATAAAAGCTGACAGTCATCAGCTCTAAAGGTTAACTGCTAACAATGGCTCTCTGCTTTACAGCCAGCTCCTCTGTCAACAGCCAGGGGGTAACTTTTAACCCCCTTGTCCCTTATAGCCAACAACTACCTGGACCAAAGTTAACTTTTAATAGTTGTTCCTACCTGACTTCTAGTAAGCATCCCATGCCTAATGGTCCTATGTGATTCTGAGCATGCACCCAGTGCCACTATAAAAGGGGGCTAGTAACAGTCTCCATTGCCACAGCCCCAGAATTCCAACACTGGCTATGGTCTCAGCTAGCTAATAAGCTTTTGTGCCCTGCAGTGTTTTATTTTAATTTTAATTTTTTTATTTTTATTTTTCTGGAATAAAGTTTGTTTCTGGTTTAATAGACTTTGGTGGTCTGTCCCCCATTATTGCGTGAACCCAGACCAAACATTTTGGTGGCCCATACCAAGGAACTCTCATAATATTGGTTCTGGCACGCACAGGGCAGGGGTACCCCAAGTCTTGGGCAAATTTAGTCTACTATTTTTGGCAGATTGGTAAGTGTCTGGTGTCCAGTGACAGTGAATGGAGCTCAATAAGAGTAGGTGGACACACCAGTGACCTCTGAGTTGGAAAAGGCAGAGGACGCTCCAAACTCTCTTCTGGCCGTTGTGTTGCTTATCTGCAGCCCTTAGGGACTGGTTTGGGACTGGTTGGGATCCCGAGGTCCCTGGGCCCAGCGTTCTTCCTTCTGAATATCTCCTCTATTCTGTTTGTTGTGTTACCTGTTGTCAGTTTCTTTGTGATGATTGTGAGTGTAAATTAATGGTTCCCTGGGCCAAGGTCCTCTAGCCTCAGACCTTCTTCAGGTTGCTTTCCCAGCAGGTCTGCAGAGAGGATGATTAGGACCTGAGCGCAGGTGTCTGAAATGGTCTGCACTTGACTATGCTGGGGGAGGAGGTCTTTTGCTCCACCCCTTGGCGCCTCTATAAATACCCTGGGGCAGAGACAGTCAAGGCCTTTTGGAAAGGGTTCCAGACCCTATTGAGGCTATCCTTTATTTTCTATCTGTTTATCACCACAATATAAATCCTTCTATCTAATATTTCCTGCTGCTCACACTCAAGAAAACTCTGGGGAGCTGTGGGGTTGGTGGGTAAACGCCCCACAGAATGGTGCCATAAACAGAGTCTAAAGGAAAAAAAGGGGTACTAAAGAAAAAAGGGGATCGGGCAGTGGTGGCCCACACCTTTAATCCCAGCACTCGGGAAGCAGAGCCAGGTGGATCTCTGAGTTCGAGGCCAGCCTGGTCTACCAAGTGAGTTCCAGGAAAAGGCACAAAGCTACACAAAGAAACCCTGTCTTGGAAAAAAAGGGGGGGGAACTACAGACAAAGGGGGACTACAGATGAAGTAATAGAGGGCTAAAGAAACAGGAAAATAATAGTTTTATTACAGAGTTTTTGGCGAAAGTATGAGTCAGGTCTGCCAGTGGAAAGTGGCATGCCAGTGTTATGGAAAAAAAATATATATATATATTGAGGGACAGGGTTTTTATCCTCGAGAGAAAAGGAAAACAAACTGGAAGGATGTCCAATGCTGCAGGACAAAATTCTCTGTCAAAATTTTCTATCTTCTATCCCTTTCTCAATTTCTATCTGTAAAATTATAAGGCATAGTGTAGTAATATAGTGTAGGAAAAACTTAGAAATGTAAGATCGTGTAGAAAATTTTAAGATAACTAAAAGCAACTAGGCAGAAAACTTCAGTTGTCTAACTTGGTGGCTATGAACGCAAACTGAGAAAGAAAAAAATCTTTGAGCTTTACAGGTATTAAAATAGCTCTTCTTTGAGCTTCTGGGGAAGAAAAAGTTTCCTATAAAAGCTTTTGACCTGGGGACAGCTGAAATGCTAAGTCCAAGGGGCAGGAGAAAGTGATTTCTACCTGAGGCAAAAATGGGGGTATAAGAAGCAAAAAAGTTTAAAGTTCTGAAGTTTTGGGGAAAGTTGGTCTTTCTTTCTTGGGGAAAAAAATCTTTCTCTTAAACTATAAAGCTTTTCTTGGAAATTTTTTTGGGGAAAAAAATCTCTCTAAACCATGATCTTTCTTTTTTTATTATATTTGTGTTTTAATTTTACACATCAGCCATGGATTCCCCTGTCCTCCCCCCTCCCGCCCCCACCCCCACTTCCCCCCAGCCCCTCCCCTCCATTCCCATTTCCTCCAGGGCCAATACTCCCCTGGGGATTCATTTAAACCTGGTGGATTCAGTACACAGCAGGTCCAGTCCTCTCCTTCAAGGCTGAGCAAAGTGTCCCTGTGTAAGCCCCAGGTTCCAAACAGCCAGCTCATGCACTAAGGGCAGGTCCAGGTCCCACAGCCTGGATGCCTCTCAAGCAGTCTTTGATCTTTCTTAAAAGTTCTCTTAAAAACTTAAAACTAAAGCCTTTAACATTCTCAGAAAGACAAAAATTAGAATCACCTGAAGATATTAGTATGGGCACCACCTGTGATTAGCTCTACGGGAAAACAACAAACCTCTTAAGACAACAAAACCTCTCCAAGTTCTTTCAAGCTTTAAAAATCCTCCCTGTAATGTTGGAGACAGGGATGGAGTTCCTAAAAAACTCTCTTCTAAGCTCTGTCTCTTCAAGCTAGTAAAAGACAGTGGGTCAAAGTCCCCTGAGGGAAACACTTGGAAGCTTGGAAGAGTAAGGATGAAGAACTACAGAGAACACAAAAAGGCAGGAAACTTTACCTGAGACGAGCAAAAAAAAAAAAAAAAAAAAAAAAAAAGCCAAGACTTTTCAGTTACAGCTGAGCTGAAGCATCAAGGGTTTTGTTCCTGAGAGACCGTTTCAGAAGGAAAAGATGCTCCTAATCCTCCTAAGGCAAAGATCCCCTGAAGCAACGCAAACTCTTTTAGCAGGATATCCTCGCTTCTGACCAAAAACCCAGAGGCAACGGGCCAGCATCTCTGAGTTGGAGTGCATTTCAGGGATACTAGGGTTCCTGAAGTTGCAAACTTCCTGGAGCACAGAACTGAGGCAGGAAGGTGCAGGACCCAGGGGATGATTGCTAATGAACAAACAAAGTTAAAGCTGGTGGGAATGGCAGAGTTGTCCACTTTCCTACAAGTTCCAGCTTGATAGATCCACAGCTGCAAAAAGAAATCTGAGAAAAGCTTTCCTACCAGAGAAAGGACCTTTCTGGGAAAGCAGTAAAGCTGAACTGTGTCTGAAGCAGTTGTGCTGCTGAGTCAGAAGCTGCCTGGGGAAAGAGCCCAGCCAGGGCAGAACAGAACTATCCAGAAGCTTTCTTTTCTATCAGAGAAAGCATCTCTTTGAGAAAAGCTTTGTTTCAACTGACTCCCTGTGAGATGAGGGAGTGTAACCCTAAGGGGTGACTGCCTCTGGTATAAGCTCTGTCCTTGAGCACCCAGACAAGCAAATGCAACCTACTGGGGGACTGGGCCAGATGAAGGCCTGACGGAAAAGCACCTGTCCCTATGTGAGCTTAGATACGGCAAAAACCTCCCTTGCTAAACTTTATTTATTGAACACAAACCTTAGACCCAGAAAACAAACAGATGAAAGCCCATACCTTCAGAAGCAAAAAAGCTGTCACTGTGGTGTTGGGAAATGTTTCTGGGGTAGAAGAGATAAATTGAGACCAAACTGGGAACTGTCTGGGAGAAAGACTCTGAAGAAACAGAGAAGAAACATAATCCTCCCCAGAAAATGCATGACCTGAAAAAGCTGCTAGAATTTGAGGCAGATTGGGGGGGGCAGGGTAGGTGGGGGAGCCGCTACCTCCAAAGGCCGCTAGCAGATGTACAGAGCCGCAGACAGATACCTGAAGCTCTGCATTTGAGGGGTGGGGGAAGGAACAAGCAAAATGAGAATAAAATCAGTAGGAGAAAAATCTCTCTGAAGGAGCTATGGAAAAACTGTTGTAAATATTTTTGTTTTTCCACTGACTGGCTAAGGCAAACTCAAGCCCCAAGGAAAGTTGCTATCAGGAATGCCAGCCTAAATGCCAACTAACAGAGGCAGGTGCGGTTCTGATGGGGCCAGTGTCTAATGAAGGAGAGATACCTGTTAAAGCCAGGTGAGGAGAGAAGAGAAATCTCTCAGTGTCCCATAATTGAAAACTTAAAACTCTTGGTTCAAATCTCTTGTAGCAAAAGCAAAAACTTCTAAAGCCAGTCCAGTAAAAGAACTGGAAGTTGACTCCCAGACCCAAAAAGAATTATGGGAAATGGAGTCCATAAGCTAGCTCTTAACAGTGAGCTGATGAAGAGAAATGCATTCTGGGAAATGTAGTATTTCAGCTAAAGATGGCAATACTGTCCAAAAACTTTTCAGCTTAGAATGAAGTTTCTTCTCAAAGCAATGCTAGAAAGCTTAATCTTACCTCTTGAGAACTCACATCAAGCAAAAAGCTACCTATAAGAACAAACAAGCCATTTTAAAATCCTTAAAATAAGGGAAAGCAGTTTATACACTGAACATTGTCTTAGATATGACGAAACTTATGTGAAACTAAAAATTCTTTACCTCTTGAACAAACAGCCTGCAATGAGTAATTCCTTTGCAAATCTAATAAGGGACACAAAGGAAACAGGCATTAAAAAAAGAAATGACTGCTTTATAGATAGGGGAAGAAACTTCAGAAAATCTAGCTGTCTTACAAAAGAGTTCCTTCACCTGAAAGTTCCATATAAGAAATCAATGCTAAATATCACAGTTGCTAATAATATCAGGAGTTAAAGCTAAGGAAGTGCAAATACTAAATCCTGAAAATGCTTTTTCTCAAAGTAAGCTAATGAAGGATATGTTTCATGAAAGAACATCTATTCTTGACTCCTTTGAATAGTAACAGTTTTGGTGAAAATATTGGAACTAACAACAATCAAGTCAAAATGTTTCAACAAATTCAAAACTCTGTTCCACAAAAGAAAGTTGCCATGCTTTGTGGGCCATATTAGAGCTCACTCCAATCTTCCTGGTCCTTTAGCTGAGGGTAATGCAATGGCTGAGCATTATCCCAAGTGGAAATGGCTCAACAGTCACATGCTCTTCATCAAAATAGCAAAAGCTTAAGAAAGCAATTCAATCTTACCAAAAAAGCAGCTCGTCAAATAGTTAAACGATGTGGGGTATGTCCAAAATATTTTCCTGTCCCTCACTTAGGGGTAAACCCTCAAGGTCTTCCTAATCATCTATGGCAAATGGATGTTATACATATTAGAGAATTTTGCAAATTAAAATATGTACGTGACCATTGACACTCATTCAGGATTTTTAATGGCTAGTACACAACCTGGGGAAGCTATAAAACATGTAATTGTGCAATGCTTGAGGTGTTTTTCATATATGGGTATACCAAAAATTATTAAAACTGATAATGGTTCTGAATATAGTAGTAAAACATTTCAACAATTTTGTATCCAATAGGAAATCGCACATAAACAGGTATTCCTTATAATCCTCAGGGACAAGTTACTGTGGAAAGTGCTCATAGCAGTCTTAAAATACAACTTCAAAAAATAAAAATAGAAAAGGAAGAAATTTACCCTCAATCACCACATAATGCATTAAATCATGCTCTTTTTGTTCTGTACTTTTTGAATATGGATGTCCATGAGCAGTCTGCCGCAGATAGATTTTGGCACAGTGGCATCCAAGCGACTTTTGCTCAAGTGAAATGGAAAGATTCCCTGCTTGGGATTATGGAACGGTCCCCATCCTGTGTTAATATGGGTTTGAGGACATGTTTGCGTTTTTTTTCACCAGAGGAGACTGAAGCTCCATGGTTACTGGAGCATTTGGTAAGGAGCGTGGAACTAAGGAAGGTCAGCTCCGATGACGTTCCTACAAAGGACCCAGAATGAAAGTGGCTCCATTAGTGTTCCTGAGGTTTTGTCACTGGAAATACGGTTCAGAGCTGTGTCGTTTTTTTGGCTTTCCTAGCTCCTTCAGAAAAATACTTTGTCACCTAATAGCTGTGCAGAATTTTACAAAGAGCTTTACAGCAGCTAAATATGGTAATTTCAACCTCAGGGTGAAGTGAAGTTTTTTGGTAGAACAAACCAAAAGTAGTGCTGCAATAGAAAAGGTTGTCTGAATTGAAGCACTTAGGGGAGGTATTATAAATTTGGGTGAAGGGACAGCCTCTATTTAAAAACTGTTTACTGCTGACAAGTGCATCTCTGCCGGTTCCGGAACAGCTGAGAGAACTAGGCAACTTTGGGGTGTGGCTTTGTCCTGAGAATGTTACAGTCCCCTAGCAACAAGTATCACAACTCTATAATGACAACACTCACTAAATCCCAGTGTTGTATAGCAAAGCCGACTATAAACTCTAAACTTTAGAAATGATGTACATACTTCCTGTCTAGTTAAGAGAATATTTCTAATAGAGATAGTGATGATAATTAAGATTAAGAAGTAGAAAAAGATGAAAAGATGTGTTTGTAGAAATTATTCTGTCTTGTTACATCTATGTTAAGAAATCTTTAGTTGTTTGCTAAGTTAGGATATATGCTAATGGTAGCCCTATATAAGTTTGTAAAGTAGATCTATGGAGTTCCCTTAAGAATATAAGCTTTCAAGAAGTATCTAAGGTAGTCTTAATAAGCTTGTAATAAGTAAAGATGCTAGTTGTAAATGTAAGTTTCAATAAGAAATAAGAAGATGGATTGAATATAAGTATATAAGAAGTAAATAAGAAATATATTTGCTAAAGTAGTTCTATAGTTTCCTTAAGGAATATAAATAAGTAGATGTTAATGTTATATGTGAGTTTGTAATAAAGTATAAATGTTGAATGTCAGTCTATTCTTAATGTACATGGAGAAAGAACCTGAGGCACAGAAGTTAGTGTCCTAGCAGCCTGCAGGCAGTCTGAATGGTTTCAAAAGTTCCAGAAGCCACTAAGAAGCTAAGAATGGCAGACGTCAGAACCAGCACAACAAGGCATTCGCAGCTGAGATCTGTGAAAAATCAACGAAACACAGAAAAACCTGAGCTGTCATTGGTGCAGTTTAGAATACTACTGTATCTAAAGATATCTCTGTGAGAACAAAAGTTACAGAGATGCTTGTTTGAACTAAAATTGTTAACTGCAAAAAGTTTTGGTTGTGAAACGTCTTTGTATTTGGAAGTGAAAGCCTGATACCAGAATTTACTTTTTTGAACTTTTTGAACTTAAAATAATGAGATAAAACTATAAAAAGATTTTGGTTTTGGATTTATTTATATTTGGAAGGCTAGTACCAGAATTTATCATTTCAATTGTGGAACTTAAGAAATGAAATGTACAATAGTGATTTCATTGCAATGGGATAATTGAGTTTACTTATAGTAATGACCTAGGAACTATTTTCTAGAGTTATTTGTGTTAAAATGGAACTATTTAAATGAAGAAATTTATTGTTTCTACCTAGAGTCAAGATGCAATTTTGTGTATGCATATATGCTTTATTAACTGGTGATTCATGAATTGTTTTATGGAACTGTTCATGTAAAAATGGAATCTCTTTTGGAACTGGTTTTGTGTTGCAAATGGAACTGTTTAAATGGAAAAGTTTGGGTTTTCTAACTAGGCTTGAGACTTTGCTTAAAAAAATTATAAAGAAGAGGGAGAATTAATATTCCTTAGTCTATTTAATTTAAAAAATATTTTCTTGTTGTTTGAGAGGATTAATGTTCTATTTTGTTAATAAGAAATGCAAATGGGGTATATTAAGAGACTACTTTTAAAGTGTAAAGAGTTTTATTAAGAAATTGCTTTTGGATGTTTTGCTAAAAGTATTCAAAGTGTTAATGGTTAGATTGAGATTATTGCTATTCAGTATGGGTTGTAGGAATTGTATAAGTTTGGGCTTTTTCTAACCAGGTTTGAGATTTTGTTTAAAAAATTATAAAGGGGTTGGGATTTAGCTCAGTGGTAGAGCGCTTGCCTAGCAAGCACAAGGCCCTGGGTTCGGTCCTCAGCTCTGGCAAAAAAAAAAAAAATTATAAAGAAAAGGAGGAGTTATGAGTGAGTTAAGGTTGAATTATGTCTGCAGAAATAAGCTTACCTTTCTGTGGTTTTGGGGGGTGCAGTAGCACTTTTCAGTCAGCAGGAGGCGTTGGTATAGCTCCAAAGCAGGGCCTGCTGGCAACCTTGGCTGGTGGCAGCTGAAGGCAGGAGCCAAGATGGCGGGAAGCCAGCACTCAGGGAGGAGTGTGAATGCCTCCCTCACAGTGGTTTTCGCTGGTCTGGGGGCTAAGCTAGGGAACTGAGACCAGACTAGCTGCTCCCTTTTTCAGGAATGGAACCGTGTAGGTGTTACCTGGTTAAATGGAACTTCACAGGCAAGTTTAGGTACCCGCCAGCCAGGGAGGAGGCTGGGGGAGGGAGCCACCTAGGCCTTTGGAATTTGCACCATGTGAGCGCCAGATATTGGTGAAATTATTAAGGCCACTCCACATAGTTAAAAGGGAGGTTTATTTTGTGGTGTAACTTACAACTGAAAGGATAGGTTGTAGGGTCTAGCAAAGGTATCACGCAGTCTGGTGGTGTTCTCTGGAGAACTCTGCTCAGTCTACCTACTACATCCAGCGTCCCAGCACCAAGCGAGAGACCTCCTCTTGATTCTGGGTCTTCCGCTTCCTCCTCCACCCTGCCTTGTGGGCGTGACCATTACCAAAGCCTCAATAGGTGTTGGAACTTCCAGGCCAATGCTGGGATTGCTATCCACTACAGGGTGGAGAAAAAGACCTCCCCCTAGCACAGCCAAGTGCAGACAATTTCAGACACCTGCATTAAGGTCCATGGTTCTAATCATCCTCTATGCAGACCTGCTGAGTAAAGCCACTGAGGAACCTGAAAATGGGCTCCCACAGGTCCCCCTTTCTTAATATATAATAACACATTAATAGCTTATAGCAATCTCCATAGCTGTTATACCTCCCAGTATAGGACTAGAGGATGATATAGATGGCATTTCTGTTTTGAATTAGGTCAAAGGTGACCTCAGGAAAACTAAATAAACCAATGCCTAATGTAAAAACCGATACTGCAATGGATGATAAAACAACGCTGATAGATGAATCACAGTTTACAAAGAACACAATAAAACAAATATTTTGGCAGACTTCCCTAAATGAACAAAGACCAAAGCTTAGAATTTGAATTAATGACTTGGTTCTGGAGGGCCTGGTAGACACAGGTGCGGATGTGACTGTAATTACACCAAAATCATGGCATCCAAATTGGCCTCTTCAAGAGGTAGATGTCCATCTTTTAGGAATTGGCACCCTATCTCAGAAAAAAACAGAGTTCAAGATGGGTTGAATGCATAGGGCTAGAAGGACAGAGAGAAAGGCTGAAGCCATATGTAACAAATGTAACAGTAAATCTATAGGGCTGAGATCTGTTACAACAGTGGAATACACAGATTAAAATTCCTACACTCTCAAAAAAGGAATACAGGCCAATACATGTTTCTAGGAATAATATCATAACATGCTACAAAAAACAGTCACCAACCACTCAGGCTGTACACAAACAGAGCACAGCTGCTGTTGAACTCTCAGAAGTACCAACTGCCTTACCTTTAAAATGGCTAACTAATAAACCTGTTTGGGTTGGAAAATGGCCTTTGACAAAAGAGAAGCTACAAGCTTTAAAATAGCTGGTTCAACAGCAGTTAAATGCTCAACACATTAAAGAATCTACCAGCCCTTGGAATTCTCCTATATTTCTTATTTAAAAAAAAAAAAAAAGTCTGGTAATTGGAGAATGCTGACAGATCTGAGAGCTATTAATAAAGTAATTCAGCCAATGGGCTCCCTACAGACTGGGATGCCCTTGCCCTCTCTGCTACCAAAAGAATGGCCTATAATAGTTATTTACTTAAAAGACTGTTTCTTTACCATACCCTTACAAGAAAATGATAGAGAAAAATTTGCCTTCACAGTTCCTAATTATAACAATTCACAGCCAGTCAAGAGATATCAATGGAAGTTCCTCCCACAGGGAATGTTAAACAGCCCTACCTTATGCCAATTCTTTGTACAAAAACCATTGGAGATAATTCATGTAAAGTTTCCACAATTCATAATTTATCACTATATGGATGATATCCTATTAGCTGATCCAAAGTTAGACACATTAGAAAGCATGTTTAAAAAAGTAAAAGAAAAAAAAAGTTTTGCCTCACTGGGAACTGCAAATTGCTCCTAAAAAAAAATACAAAGAGGAGATTCTGTTAATTACTTAGGATATAAGATAGAGTTACAAAAAGTTAGACCCCAAAAGATACAACTGAGGAGAGATTCATTAAAGACTCCTAATGATTTTCAAAAGTTGTTAGGAAAGATTCCCAACTTATTGGGTATCATGGGAATACCCAAAGATGGACTACAAAATTTGGCTAATACTCTAGAAGGGGACAAAGAATTAAATATCCAAGAAAATTATCAGCCAAAGCTGAGAAGGAATTGGCTCTAGTAGAAAAGACAATTCAAGAAGCACATATGGATCATGTGGATCCAGAGCTTAAATGCATTCTTGTCATATTCGCCTCCAGACATGCCCCCACAGGTATTTTGATACAGAGGGAAGATATTATATTAGAATGGATATTCCTACCATGTAAACCAAATAAGAAATTAAAGACTTATATAGAAAAGATCTCTGATTTGATTCAAAAAGGTAAATTAAGACTTCATCAGTTGACAGGAATGGACCTAGCAGAAATTGTAGTACCTTTAACTAATGAGGGAATTTCATCACTATGGAAAGATAATGAATACTGGCAGAGAGCCTGCAGTAACTTTTTGGGAGAGATTAACAACCATTATCCCAAAAACAAGAGGATAAAATTCATAAAAATGACTGAATGGTTCCTTCCTCACATTGTATGACATAAGCCAATTTCTGGAGTCCTCACATTCTATACTGATACAAACAAATCAGGGAAAGCAGGATACAAATCAGGAGACTTAAGTAAAGTGGTACAAAGTCCATACAGCTCTGTACAAATGGCAGAACTGTATGCTGTTCTTATGGTACTGGTGGACTTCACAGAACCCCTCAATATAGTAACTGACTCTCAATATACAGAGAGAGTTGTTTTACACATTGAAACTGCTGAATTTATTCCTGATAATACAAAATTAACTTCATTATTCATACAATTACAGAAAATCATCAGAAAAAGGAAACATCCTATATATATAACACATATCAGATCCCATACAGGTCTGCCAGGACCTCTAGCACAAGGTAATGATGAGATTGATCAGTTACTAATAGATAATGTGCTAGAAGCCTCAGAATTTCATAAGAAACACCATGTAAATAACAAAGGTTTAAAGAAGGATTTCTCCATTACTTGACAACAAGCTAAGGATATTGTAAAAAAAAAAAAAAAAAAAAAAAAATGTCCTACTTATTCCTTCTATAACCAAACTCCATTACCTGCAGGAAACAATCCAAAAGGTATACAAAGAAATGAAATTTGACAGATGGATGTGTTTCATTTTACAGAATTTGGAAGATTAAAGTATGTACACCATACCATTGACACCTATTCAAGATTTCAATGGGCAACTCCTATGAGTTCTGAAAAGGCTGATTCTGTGATTACACACCTATTAGAAGTTATGGCCATCATGGGAATACCTGTAGAAATTAAGACAGATAATGCCCCAGCATATGTCTCCAATAAAATGAGACAGTTCTTTACTTATTACAATATAAATCATGTTACAGATATACCACACAATCCCACAGGCCAAACAGTCATAAAAAGATCCAATCGAACTTTAAAGGATATGCTAAATAAACAGCAACAGGTAACAATGACTCCTAAAAATAGATTACATAGTGCTTTATTAACCTTGAATTTTCTCAATGCTGATGAGAAAGGAACAACAGCTGCAGAGAGACATTGGACGACAGACAAAACACCTAAGCTAAACCAACCAGTTTCTTGACCTCAGAATGAAAACCTGGATATGTCCTACATTGGGGAAGGGGTTTTGCTTTTGTTTCCACAGGAGAAGAAAAGCTATGGATACCAACAAAATTAATAAAAATTCAATTCGAACAGGAGAAACCCCTTGATGAGGAAAAGTAAAAGATCATCCACCAATATGACATCTCTTCAGGTTATAAAAAAAAAATTAACAATCAAAAGTTGGAGTAGGGTTCTGTTTTTGTCTTTCCAGGATAATGGAAATACCCATCTTCCAAAACTCATAAGGACTTGGATATCTGGATGTTTACAACAGAAAAAAAGAATCTATTGGTACCAATCTACACAGGGTAAGATATCACTGTCTAACATCTATATCTCTATCAATCTAAAATAGTTATGGTTCCAATTTAATTATAAACCAAGCTGGCTTTGGAGATGGAATTGGCTCACTCCTTCTCTAAACCCAAGCATATTGATAAAAGAAAAGGTTGAGAGATTCTTCAGTCCCATATCAGAAGAGCCCTCTGGTGTGAGACAGAAAGAAACCAATTATAAGGGACCATTATCTTCAAGATTCTAATTCTCTCCATGTTTACTCTTTATTTCTTGGAATACTTTCTTACATGTCATGACATCTTTAAATCCAAACCTTCCATTCTGATAAAAAATAAGTTTTTTCCAATAGCAATCTCTGAAGTCTCCAGAAGGAAGATGGGGCCCCAACAACAACTCTACCCAATCCAGAATGATGCCTTGGTAATCATCATCATACTACACTTCTTGCCAGAATTTCAATCTTACCCATTACTCTGAGAGTTGCTGCAGAATCTACAGTTAGTCTAACTGAGATTTAACTATCTGAGCTTTCTCACAATACCCAACAGAGATACCATTGCCCCCTAAACAGCAGGAAGCAATTCTAAAAAAATGACGCCCCTTATCACTAAGGTTTCATATTTCTCAGGGTTATGGATAATGGTTCTTGGGGGTGGAAGAAACTGTTAAACTCAGTACTCTCCTTAAGGAAAGAAAATATGTCTCAAAAAAAAGGGAAAAGAAGAAATGGAATGGATAGGTATAAGATATTATGGTAGACTATCATATACATTAGTAAACAAATTTAGTAATATAATAGCCTTTGCACTGTTATAAATTCTTATATGTTGATACAAATATAAACTTTTTATATTCCTATTTAAGATAATTTGTATATTGATACAAATACAGAACTATGTTTGTTATATTGTACACATATTTTTACTCTTATTTGAAATATTTATATATTGATACAATTGTGAATTTATATCTGTCATACTGTATGTATGTTCTACTTCTGTTTAAGATATTCTGTATACTGATATATATTTAGGATTATTATCATATTGCATATTGCACTATACATTCCTACCTCTGTTAAAGATATTTTGTGTATTGTCACAATTTAAAGTCATTGTCCTTTTACTGTACTGTCCTTTTGCTTACAGACTGTTACACCACAAAATAAACCTCCCTTTTAACTACATGGAGCTGCCTTAATAATTTCACCAATACCACCCCTTGGCACCTCTATAAATACCCTGGGGCAGGGACAGTCAGGGCCTTTTGGAAAGGGTTACAGACCCTCTCAAGGCTATCTGTTGTTAGAGTTTTTCTGCCTGGCCCACAGTCAGGACAAATCTCTCTTACCCACCAGGCCCATAGACACTCAGACCCAACCAAGTAAACACACAGAAACTTACATTGTTTACAAACTGTATGGCCATGGCAGGCTTCTTGTTATCTACTTCTTCTATCTTAAATTAACCCATTTCTGTTAACCTATACTTTGCCACATGGCTTGTGGCTTACCGGTGGGTGTCTTTACATGTTGCTTGTCATAGCAGTGGCTGGCAGTGTCTCTCAGCCCCAGCTTTCCACCTCCCAGAATTCTCCTCTCTGCTTGTCCCACCTATATTTCCTGCCTGGCTACTGGCCAATCAGTGTTTTATTTATTAACCAATCAAAGCAACACATTTGACATACAGAACATCCCACAGCAGCTATCCTTTATTTTCTATCTGTTTATCTCCACAATATAAATCCTTCTATCTAGTATTTCCTGCTGCTCACACTCAAGAAAACTCTGAGGAGCTGGGGGTTTGGTGGGTAAAAGCCCCACACCTCAGGAAGTAGTAGGTTGTTAGTTAGAATCATATATGTGTTGTGGTAGGTGAGAGTATAGGATGTTCTGATATATTGGAATTTTTTAATGAAAGTAGAGGAGTTAGAGGTATATGACCCAAGTTTTGTTTTGGTTTTTCTATTAATGGGGTTCACTTAATAAGAAGGGGACATGTACCCTGACTAAGCCATCAGCCTGGCCAGACTCTTGCCAAGAGAGAACTGTGGCCCGTTTAGGCCAGGTAGGGAAAGGTAGCGGGGGTGACACAGTGGAGCAGGCAAGTAGCATGGAGACTGAAGGCTGCTGGTGGGTGAAAGTGGGTGCCAAGGTGGGATGGTTAGAGCTACCTATTGCTGGAGAGGTGGGAGACCTAAGGAGCCAGAGGTGAAGGAGCTGTGGGTTGGGGCCAGTGGGGAGGAGATGAAGGAGCCAGAGGAGAAGGAGCTCTGGGCTGGGGCCCGGGGGCGGGGGGGGGGGGGGGAGCTTATTACCAGTATCAGGAGTAGTGGAGGACTGCTGTGGAAGTCTCTTGTTCAGATTTTGTAGCTAGAAGTAGCTGAGTGGAGGAACAGGAAGAGTACAAAAGGCTTGAAGGGAAGGTAAAAGAAAGCTTGGATTTGAGGAATCTCTCACCATTTCCCCAATTGCTGGTAATATTTGTAAAGGTCTCAAATAATCTTGTATATTATTAAAAGGACCAGCCTTAATAATATACTTCCCAGGGGCTCAGAAGAGAAACTATGAGTGGTGAGAACTATTTTCAGGGAAATAGAATCTCAGCACACCAAGCTCTTTAGTCCATTTGCTTTAATTCTCTGGGATAAAATCCTATCTACACAGCTATGTTCTGTACTCAAGCCTAGTTCCTTTCTGTTTAATTCTCTCAATATTTTTCTACTGTCTCCAAACTCTATCTTAATTCTCTCATCTTAGTTCTGCCCCATCTAGGTCCTTCTCATCTTGTTCTTACCCACATAGTACTTTTCCATCTGACTCTTCCTCATCTTCCATTCAGTCTTCATTTCTCTAGTCAAAAATCCTCTCCAGCCAAAATCCAATCTCTTTTCCCTCTCCTTATACCTCAGTTCCCAAAGTCTCTGAGGTGTTCAGTTATAAACCCAAGCCTTAGTGATCCTCTGGCAGAGCAGGGTCACCAGGCTTGAATTCTTACAGGGTCATAAAGGCAGGTAAGAATTTTCCTCAGGTAGTGGCCCTCAGGCTCTTTTACAAGCCAAAGGAGTGCTAATTGTTTAGTCAAGAAGGGAATTTATGTGCTCAATCTACATTCCTATAAGTGGTTAGGTAAGAAATGCAGGAGGGGGGATCTATTAGTAAGGCTGTAAGGAAGGAGGGTCTCTTCTTCAATTTGCACAAGAAATAAAGCTATCCTCTGACCTAGGAGACAGGTGTTGTTTCATTTGGCCTCGGATGCTTGGTAGGTATTTTAGATAAATACACTGTTGGGAGTTCTTGGAAGCATGCATAGTATTACAAGAAAATCACCAGAGGAATCAGCTAATATATATAACAAAAGCTAAAATATCACCAAGACTTAAGCCCTGGTTTGAACTTTGGAGAAGTTCTTGACTTTTCCAAGTAGTAGCTTTTGTGTTAGCCTCTTAATTCCCTTGCATTTTCTTGTGGCTTGCAGCAAAATAATCCTGGGATTAGGGTGCTACTAGTGGCCATTTAGATTGATAATCTAAAAGATATTGAGGCTTGATTTGGCTGCAAAGGCAGATAAGTTTAGAAGCCCCTAAGTTGGGCACTAGGTGGCGGGATCAGAGGTTCTCTAAGAAGCATCCCAAGAGGGAGCCAGAAGACATGGATGACAAAGTTCTCCTGGGTGAGGAAGAGAGGAAGCTTCTAAATCTGAAGTCTAGGGTATCCTCAGGCCTAAAGAAGGACTGAATGAGAAGACATAAGAGTGGGTCATCACCACACTCATCAGGGTCAGGGCTAACAGGCCAAGGAGACTCTATGCCTGGTATCAAGGCTTTTAAGTGAAGCTAAAAGGCAAAAACCAAATTCTAAAATAAAGCCTCACTGAAGGGAAAGGGTCAGAGGTGGGTCAGTGAAGAAGGTCAACATAGTCTTCAAGACCATGTCTGGGGGTACCTCTACCTCCAGAATACCAGAGGGGTGCTGGACTCTCAACCATCGCACCCTCAGATTCAGGAAAACATTTACACCAACCAAAGGGGAAACTTACCAATTGCCTCTGGTAGATGGGGTGCCCAGAATTCAATGGGCCAAAGAGTGAATCCATTGCAAGTGGACTGGAGATAAGCGATAAGGTTCCAGTGCAGCTTAGACCCCTCAAGGGGAGCACAGGAACCAGGATATCCTATCAAGTTACCAGCACCAGTCCAAGGGTGTTGTAGTGATTGGCGGGCCAAAGAATGCCACAAAGTCACACCATGCAACAGACCTCATATGAAAAGGCCTGCCAATGAACAAGTATGGAGAAAGAAAGAGTTAGTCTGTGAAGACGTGAGCTTTAAAAACACATGTGCATAGGGAGAATGCACAACCTGTGGCGACAGTGGAGTGTTAACTGGTGATGACATGACTGCTGGCACTAAATCACTGAAGGTGGCCTGGGGGAGCACCTGGTTCTGAAATGTGAGTGGTTCTCAGTTTACCAACACCTACTTGGCTACAAGATGCTTAAAAATATAACAAACACACATGCCTAAAATAAATGTGAAAATGAATGAATAAAATTACCTTACATTTCACTAACAATTATGAAATATTTGTCCAAAAGCTTACAACATTACCAGGAAACTTACATGCTTATTAGTATAATGAACTTAGCCATTAAAACTAGGAGTATTATACATTAAAACAGAATGTATTTCGATCATTAATCTGAAATTTTAATTTTTCCATTGCTTACCTTTGAAATAACTTCAATATTTTATGTTTAGATATTTTTATATTTTGAAAATCTATTTTTACAGAGAAAATTCTGACATAAATGCATATGATCAACTTAGTCACATTCTAGCACAGACTGGGAAAGAGCTATTGACAGTTGATTGATACTGGGAATGGGAGAGTCAATTTTTTTGGGGTATGGTCATTGGTATGGTGGCCATGCTACGGTGGAGGGCCCTCTACACCTATTTATATAAAGGCAGCACTGTTTGTCTCAGTGGGTTAAGTAGAGAAAACATGAAGTCTGAAGTATGAGGTGAAGTGGATATAGAGACATGGGGGGTCTGCAAGGAGTTGAGTAGAGAAGTGAGTGTGCATGGAATCAAAATACATTGTGCAGATGTAAATTTAAAATTTGATATTAAAAATGATAAGTCCAAGGGAGCTAATGAAGCATGACCACACTCTTTTAGGCCAAGAACCGAGAACTGCATAGTGGCTTTGATAAATAGTTACTTTGGGAAACATGAGAGGAAGAGCCTTATCAACTCCCTGTCTGCAGTTCCAGCTACCAATAATTCCGTAGACTGCCAGGCCTGGTAATACAGCAGAGGCAAGAGGATTTCTGAGTTTGAGGCCAGCCTGGTCTACATAATGAATTCCAGGCTAGCCAGGGTTACACAGTGAGACCCTTTTCCCCAAAGAAAGAAAGAATTGTCATTAAAAGTATATTATTTTCCGGCCAAAACTAACTCATTCCTGAGTGCTTAGGGAATTGTGTTAGGATTCCAGTTGTGCTTGCAGAAACAGGGACCACTCAGTGTGCACATTAGGACTCTGGAGTCAGGCTGTTCACAGAAACAAGGCTACCATGCTGCTGGTGAGATCATGTAGACTTGCCAGCACCAGGATTTCAGAAACTCAACAATAGTGACAAGTGGTGTTACTGCTACAATGTCTACCTATCAGTAAGTGCTGACCATGCCAGCTACACTAGGAGTCAGGAATATATATATATATATATATGGAGAGAGAGAGAGAGAGAGAGAGAGAGAGAGAGAGAGAGAGAGAGAGAGAGAGAGATCAGGCATGTTTAAATACATATGACAGATAATAAATATGAACAAAATATACTTTAAGATAGAAATGCATATTCTCACCTCTCCTCACTGGCTCTTTCTTTATATAAGTTTTTATTTAAAAATTTTCTTTCCTTTTACATACCAACCCCTGCTCCCCCTGCAGGAATGGTTCAACATATGAAAATCTGTCAATGTAATATACCATATAAACAAACTGAAAGACAAAAACTATCATCTCATTAGATGCTGAAAAAGCCTTTGACAAAATCCAACACCCCTTCATGATAAAGGTCTTGGAGAGATCAGGAATACAAGGTCCTCACTGACTCGTAATGAACTCAGCACAGGTTTTATAGGAGACTTTCTCTTTGCCCATGGTTACATAGAAAGTTAATGTGAAGTTCAAGTTCAGAACTTAGCTGACCTGAACCCAGAATGATTTCAGTGCTATGCTTTTATTATACCACAGGTCCTGTGGTCACACAGAGCCCTTCTGTGACTGCTTTGGCTTCCACTGTCTTCCCTATCAGCCCATATGGTTCCTCAAAACAGTATGGTGTTGAAGTCATGTTTGTACAGACCACTTCCATGACTAAGATTTCTTTCATAAAATAGACTCAATATTTCCTCATAGCATTTTGGGAATTCTGTGTCCTTGCCATACTCAGTACCATCTCCCAGCTGGTGAAATATCTAGAGGATTCCCTACAATATCTTATATCCATTTCCAGTCATCTCCAGAAGCTATCTTACTTGTCTGTACCTGTATAATGCTGCATGGTACCACACTGTCTGATTTTAGCACTTGGTTGTTGGACTGGATTCCTCTAATGTACTGAGGTTCCTTTGAATCTCAGATTAAACGAGAAAAGCCTGTCTGAAATCTAGAGCTTCCACACTTCATTTCTGATGTTAATATGAGACTGATGCACTGATTTTGCAGACATTCCTCTCATAACTGAGAGGACCTCTTTTTTCCAAATGAGTCGGTTATAACTTGAGAACACTTAAGCTATTTGATTTATGAAATATGTACACAAAATGTGTTTCTGATGCCAATAAAAAATGGAACAGCATAGAATTGACTGATTTCTGGAATACTTCCCTACTCATTTATAATCACTTATGTAAGACTAAGTGTTAATGCCTAATTATTTGGCAACAAGAAAATGCATTTGTAAAGATTCACCTTCAAAATGGCCAGTAGATTTCCAATGCTCTCTCTGCTCATAATAGTTCTGGGTTGTGGACATCTCTGATCTTAATTAACAGCAGAAGACTAGGGTGCTGCAGTTTTAAAATATCTTTAGTTTTACAGACCAACAGAGGCTGTGGTTCAGAAGCTCTGCATTATTAGTAGTATGCCCCGTAAATCTTAAGGGAGGCAGCCCAACAGACTATTCCAGTCTTTAGAAATTAAATGTGAATTAATGGCTATGCTTGCTGATTGTATCATGAATAAGGAAAAGGAAAATAACTTTTGGTTTGTGTGTGTGTGTATGTGTGTATGCAAGCTTGAGTTAGTGTGCAGATTTGTGGATGTGTACATATGTGTGTATGTACATGTGTGGGCCTACATGTGGGTTTCAAACATTGACACTAGGTGTCTCTTTCAATTACTCTCCACCTTATTTTTAATACAGGGTCCCTCCCTGGGCCTACAGCGCACTAATATGGCCAGACTAGTTGATCAGCAAGCTCTGGACAATCCTCCTGTCTCCTCATCCCAGCATTGCAATTCCAGGTATGTGCCACTACCTCCAAGGGCACTGGGGATCAAACTCAGGTTTTTATATTTGTGGGAAAAGCACTTTACCAAATGAGGCATCTCTCCAGCTCTTACAACCTTTTAATTTACCAAACAACTTAACATATAGGAGCCTTCTTTGCCTCAGATATAAAAGCAAAGCAGTAGCCAAATATAAAATATTGATCATATATATGTAGTTGGAGTTTTCCTGCCTGGCCCAGTCAGGACAAATCTCTCTCACCTGCCAGTCCCACAGTCGCTCAGACCCAACCAAGAAAGCATACAGAAACTTACATTGTTTACAAACTGTATGGCCCTGGCAGGCTTCTTGTTATCTACTTTTTTTATCTTAAATTAACCCATTTCTGCTTATCTATACTTTGCCACATGGCTTGTGGCTTGCCAGTGTCTTTACATGTTGCTTTCCATGGTGGCAGCTGGTGGTGTCTCTCCCCAGCCTTCTACTTCCCAGAATTCTCTTTTCTCTCGTCCCGCCTATACTTCCTGCCTAACCACTGGCCAAACAGCATTTTATTTGTACAGAGCGATATCCACAGCACTTCCCCTTTTCTTTTTTTTTTTTTTTTAAAGGAAGGTTTTAATTTTTACATAGTAAAATTACATATAACAAAACAATTATCTAGCAAGAATTACAGTTACAATATTAAAGAAGATATCCTATCTATCTTATATTTGTGAGTCTAAGGTTTTATATCTAACTTATCTTGTATCATAACTGAGGAAATTATAACTATCTAGTCTTTAACCACATCAAAGACCTCAGAAGGATATAATATTGCCTGAGAACCGGGAGAAGGATGTAAGCATTATTCAGGAGTCTTCCAAGAGTAGACAGAGACAGCTGGCAGCCTGGACAGTCACCTAATGTTCCTTTGTAAAGTTGGGGCATTTGTCTTCAGCCCACAGGGCTAGAGTCTCTCGATCACTTCTATCAGTGTCCTGTAGAATATCTGGCAGTTTCCTCTGTGAAGCAGGAACCTGAAGGACCATTTTGTCAAGCAAAGTTCAGTGGTCACCTTTCCATGGGTCCTGCATGTCCAGTCGATCAAGCAGTCCAGGCAAGAACAGTTTCTTGCCCAAATGGCTATTTCTGTCAAGGTGAAGATAAACTCCATATGAAGTGTCTTTAATGCCCATCCTCCTCTCTGAAGTAAAACGGTGTTGCCAGGAGCAGACATGTCTCACTGTCCAGAAAGTCTAAATTTTAAAAATATTTTAAATGCCATATTCTGAAGGTCTTTGAAGTATTTGTAGATTACCTATCTATCTGAAATATCTCTATGTATACCTAGAAGACTTAACTAACATGGCTATGAGTATGATTATCACAGATGATTAATTATTAATCTGTTTTTAATTATCCATTACAATTTTAAATGAGCTATACAAACATAATACCTTTAACACGAGTAGAAATATATACATAGTATAACAAAATTAACTTTAAGTTTGTATCAATAGCCAGCTTGATAATTTTTGGGAACGTGGGCGTAGTTTTTCTTACTACTTCCTGCTGGAGGGGGGCGCTGCATCTGATGGGGACACAAAGAAAATTTTAGGATTATGGAGTAGTCCATGAGGGTGAACCTCTGAGCCAGTTGCCTTGAAACCATTTTGGATGTCGGATCATCTGGGCCACTATATCATTGGAGACCTTTCAGGTGGTCTTGGCTCATCAAACCTGATGTATCTTAATCTGGAACAAATCCATAGCCTCTGGCTTTCTGTGGAAACAAAAGCAGAGACTCCTTTCCAAAGCAACATATCCTTATATCTAAATTTTGAAGTCAAGGTATCTTTAAAATTTACATATGTGTTTAACTCAACAGCTTTTATGATCAAATCTTTTTTTGTAGTTAAAAATCCAAAAGATAACATAAACCAGATTCTCTGGGTAATATCTATCTTTGTAAGACTGAAACGCTGTTGTGGCTGCTGACTCCGCCCACCTCTGTTTCCCAACATGGCGGCGGTACAGTTTACCGCCAGCTCTGGGTCTGGAGCCATGTGTACCATCAACTATCAGAAGCAGTTCTATCAAAGTAGCGCATAGCCCAGAAACCTTTTTTTTTTTTTTTAACTAGCAAAGGCTAAATCCATCATGCAGCAGAGTAAAGTGTCGCTTATAGATTCTGCATTCCCGCCGCACTGTAGGTCAGACGCATATGCCCGGAACCCGCCACAGTAGCTCAAACTGGCAGGCTGCCGCTAACTTGAGGGAGACAACTAGGAAGCTATTTTTAGCTCCATTTAGAGTCTTTTTTCTCAGGTTTTAGGTGGAAACTCTTGGCCCCACATTGGGCGCCATTTGTAGTTGGAGTTTTCCTGCCTGGCCCAGTCAGGACAAATCTCTCTCACCTGCCAGTCCCACAGTCGCTCAGACCCAACCAAGAAAGCATACAGAAACTTACATTGTTTACAAACTGTATGGCCGTGGCAGGCTTCTTGTTATCTACTTTTTTTATCTTAAATTAACCCATTTCTGCTTATCTATACTTTGCCACATGGCTTGTGGCTTACCAGTGTCTTTACATGTTGCTTTCCATGGCGGCGGCTGGTGGTGTCTCTCCCCAGCCTTCTACTTCCCAGAATTCTCTTTTCTCTCGTCCCGCCTATACTTCCTGCCTAGCCACTGGCCAAACAGCATTTTATTTGTACAGAGCGATATCCACAGCATATATACAGCAATTTTCTTACATGCTTGGGATATAAATAGGAAAAGAAGGAAATCCTACTAAAACTACAGAATACAACTCAAGAGGTTAATGAATAGAATATGGTGCCCAGCAGACAGTTGTCTCCAAGTCAAGGTGAGGTTCTATAGTTCAACAGTGTCTAAATCCACACATGACTGAGAAGCTGAAATTTATACATTTCACTGCATCTTCCTTTAAATGTTAAGGTGACTAATGAAAAAGCTTTATTATTGGGGGGGCATATAATATATTTTCCATGAGAAGACAGTCAAATTTTAAAATGATTAGGCTATCACAACCTGGGAGAGTTAAGAAGTACAGGGGCAGGCAAGAGGTGCTGGTGAAGGATAAACCTGGTGACATGGGGTAAATAAAAGATCAAGGCAAGAAACCAAGAGATGGCTCTCATAAATATTAGACTTGATTGACATGGTGTGAAGTCATCTGGCATCATTAGTGATGAATGGTCTAGAGCATTGCCCTTAAGTTTAGACAGATAATAGACATTAATATTCACCTTTTGTTAATTCGTAATCATTTATGTGCTGTCTGTATGTTAAATATGTGTTAAAGGGCTAGATTCAAGCATTGGCAATCAAGAATGGCAAATTCTGGTACTAATATAACCACTGCTCCCATGACAGATGTCCATCAGCTGGTCACAGAACTCTTCATATTTCTCTTGGTCACAGACATTATGTCCTTTTGGTCACAGATAGAAATTCTCACTATCATTCTGCCAGATGAAAGACAATGCAGTAAAATCAAGACAAAAGGGACGAGGACTAGAATGATGTTAAAAGAGTGAGGATAGAGAGTTGGCTTGGTGTTTAAGAGCACATACTGCTCTTGCAGAGGACCAAAGTTTGACCTCCAATATCAGCGATGGGAAGCTTCAACAACCTGTAATTCCAGCTCCACCATCCTCATCTGGACTCCATGGCACTTACACTTATATGTGTACAGACTTATACACAAACACACACACATAATCAAAATCTTAAAAATCTGAAAATAAAAAATCTTAAAAAATTAAATGGGGATGGAGAAGTGGACAAAGTCAAAACACAGTAGTTGGAACAGAGACAGGAAATACGTAAATTACTAGATACTCTCAGAGCAATGAAATGTATCTATCGGAGTAAAACACTGACATTAAGATTTCTATTTTAGGCAATTAGAGGGCTGGTGTGATGGTTAGTTTTCTTATTACAGTGATAGTATATTTGACCAGAGCAATTCAAGAAAGGAAAGAAGGGTTTACTTTGATTCACAATTCTCGGGTACAATTTGTCATAGCAGGGATGCCAGGATCAGGAGCATGAAGCTGTTGGTCTAGAAGTAGACAGTAATTCAGCTCCCTTTCTTTTTATTTCAATCCAGGTTCCAGCACAAAGAATGGTGCTGCCCATGTTCATGGTGGGTCTTTCTACACAAGTAACCCAATCTAGAAACTCCTTTGTAGAATTGCCCAAAGATTTGTTACCATGGTGATTCTAAATCTCATCAAGTTGACAATTAAGATTAGTTATCACAGCTGGCAATATCATTCTCTGAGTTTTATGAGGAAAAATGGGTCAATGGGGAGAGAAATACAGCTAGTTTTAAATAATTTGAGCTAAAGTTTTTTGTGGAACATTCAAATAGAAAAATCAAGTAAAACTGGATATTGGAGTTTATAAGTTATATAGAACCATCAAAGTGACCTACATGATGATAGTGTAGGGTGGTTTTTGTAGTACAATCATTAAACTTTGGATCTTGGCTCTACCAGGTACCACAATGAGCTCAGTCAAGGTTCTTACATGTCTTAACCTCCTGTTTCTTCATGTGACAGAGTAGTACCTGTCACACAGGGTATCTTGAAGATTACCTGAATGCCCAGCACAGACAGTATGTGCTATTTCATATTATTTGGAGAATGGATGAATCAGAGTTATTGCTCAGAAAAGAAAAGTACAAAGTAAGAAGACAAAATGGGTGAACACAGACACCTAAGCTCATCGAACTCTAAAGTCTAGTTCAACAAAATGCCAGGTGATATGACATATAGTATTGCGGACACAGGCAGTCCAGATCAAAATAGCCAATTATACCCTGAACACAGAAAAGAAATTTGATGTTTCAAGAACAGAGATGGTTTGGGGACCAGGCTGGAACAGTGAATTCTAAACCAATTAGATACTCCTAGAACCTGGGAGTTGTGACCCTTTGGGGGGGGGGGATGAACAGGGGTTGCATATTAGTTGTGTTATACATCAGATATTTGCATTACAACAGAAGCAAACTTACAGTTATGAAGTAGCAAAAAAAATAATTTTATGGCTGGGCATCACCATAACATAAGGAATTCTATTATAGGGTCACAGCATTAGGGAGGTTTAGAACCACTGCCCTAGAAGGAACAGATGTATCTCAAAAGGAAATATGAGTTATCCTGGCACCTATACTTAATTAAAAGGCAAAAACAAGAGTTTGATGGTGACAACAGTTCAATAAACAGCATGATGGTCCCAAGCAGTCATTTCTATGATGCTACATGTAACTCCAGTTCACAAATTTGGTAGTATTTGTTACAGAATGCTCCAGAAAAGATGAGCATTAGAGAATAACAACTCAGATCTGTTGTGGAATAATCTTTTTGTACACTGTGAAGATGTGTCTTTGCCAAGGTGCCTTCTAATCAGTTTAATAAAGAGCAAAATTGCCAATAGCAAGGCAGGAAGATGTTAAGTGGGACTTCTGGGCAGAGACAGAGAAGAGATGAATCAAGGCATGGGAGAGTCAACAGAGGACACAGAGAGGAAATAGGAGGTGTAAGATGGAAGAGAGGTAAAAAGCCATGAGGCAAAACATAGATTAATATAAATAAATTTAAGTTATAAGTTATAAGAACTAGTGGGGCCAGGCAGTGGTGGTTCATACCTTTAATCCCAGCACTTAGGAGGCAGAACCATGTGGATCCCTATGAGTAGCCTGGGCTACAGAGTGAGTTCCAGGAAAGGCACAAAGCTACACAGAGAAACCCTGTCTCGAGAAAAAAAAAAAAAAAAAAAAAAAAAAAAAAGCTTGTCCCACAAGCTTAAGCTATAGGCTGAGCTTTGAGCTTTCATAAATAAAAGTCTCTATATCATTATTTAGAAAAGAAAGTCCATCTACACAGGTCATTGTCACCTTTGAGTACAACTGCAGAAACAGTGCTTGGCAAAGCCAGTGTGAACACATCCCACTCCCCCAAAGAGTTCTGTTAATCAGAACCTCCAACTCTGTATCAACTTGCCTCAGTTAATTGGCTGTCATGTTTCAAGGACATTTTATATTCTTCCTTCCTTCATCCTTCTCTAATTTCATCACCCTGGTACAAGGTAGCACTTCATCTTACCTGAGGCGTTTGCAGCAGTCAGTAGTCTTTCTTTCTCCCTGTAAAATGTTCCACAGACTGAGCCACATGGTTTCCCAGTTAGAATAAAATTCCAAGCTTTGACTATGAATGATACAATCACTAGCTACCCTTTCATATTGTTCTTCCTTCCATCATCTATGCTTGGTTCTCACAGACCTCCATAATCTCCCACAAATATAGTAGGCTCTTTCCTGAATCTTCTATGCTGCTCTTAGGAGCCCTTGGATTTTTCCAAAAAATAAGACCTCTAGTCGTGGCAGCTCTCATTTCAAGTGGGATCCCTCCAGTAGCTTGTTCTGGACATGCTTCTATGCAGCCCATTTCCCCTGTCACTTCCTAAGACTTCCTGTTCAATTCTCTTTGTTATGCTTTTCTGATATGCTAACTCTGATTATTTATGACATTTTTTATTGTCTCTTCCACGAGAATATAAGCTCAAAGATAGCAGGAACCAGGGTTGACTATTGTACCAATTAGGACCAATAGACACTTTTTCTAAGATCCATGATACTTTTAGGCCCCCTTAAAATACTTTATTTATGTTTATGTGACAGATTATGCTTATCATTTTGTAGTGATAAATGTCTTAAAAAGTTATGTTATGCCTCAATATAACAAAGGTCATATGTTATTAGGTCTCAAACTTGGACAAATCAATGAAGTGCATATTTAACGTATCAAAGCAGATGCTGGCCACCAGGTTCTCCCTGCATCCCTCAGTCCCTACCTATTACAAGGTATGGCTGGCATTCCCTGTTCCCTACCTTAAACTTCTCCAGCTCAAAGACTGGGCTGCCTTTACCCTGGCTGCCCTTCCCTGTATAATTCAGTCATTTTGGTTACCTGGTCCTTTACTGTCTATTCTCTTGGCCAGTCTCTTGGGCCAGGCTGCCCTTCTTAGTCAGCAGCTGCTTTCCCTTCTCCTCCCCCCTCCCTTCACATGGCCTGCTCAGGTCATGTCCACTCTGGACTCTTCCAGATGTCCCTGCCTCTGGCTATGTTCTCCAATAAACTTCCTTCTCCACCATACCTAGGAGCAGTCACAGCCTTTCCTTTTTATTTCTTTTTTTCATTCATGTGTAGTAAACCTACAACCAACATCTTGCCAACCAAGGCTAAGCTGAAAGCATTTTCTTTAAATTCAGGAATAAGAATGGTCATTGTCTCTTTTCTAATTCAATGTAGTTCAAGAAGTTTTAGATAGAGCATGTGGGCAAAGAAATAATAGACAGCGGAGTATGTGTGTAGAGAATGTGAATATACGTGCCAAAAGCCCATTAGAATGATTACATTAAGTTATAGGACCCAATATCAACACACACATACCAGTAGCTTTTCTGAACATCCACTATAAATAAGTAATAGTAACATATCTAGAAATAAATGTAGTGAGGGGAGTAAAAAGCTATAGTAATGAAAACTATAAAATTAGTGCTAAAAGAAATTATAGAAGTAACAAAATGGAAAAATCTGCCACATTCATGAATTGTAAGAAATAATATTGTTAAAACATGATATCCCCAATGTAATGTATAGATTCAATACAATCTTTATTAAAAAGGCAGTGTTGTTTTCATATAACTTGAAGAGCAATCCCAAAATTCATATAGAAACATAAAAGGCTCCAAATAGCCAACATAATCTTAAGCAAAAAGAATAAAGCTAGATGTATCACAGTTTCTGTATTGAGAGAATACTGCAGAGCCACAGTAACTAAAACAGCATGGAACAGATGCTTAGACCATTGAAATAAAATAGGAATTCTGTAATTAAGCGCAAGCACTGGAGTCAACTGATTCTTTTGTACCAAAACATATATAGGGGTTGGGGATTTAGCTCAGTGGTAGAGCGCTTGCTGGGTTCAGTCCTCAGCTCCAGTGGGGGGAAAAACATATATAGAAGAAAGATCAGACTCTTCCATAAAAGGTACTAAGAAAAACGGGTATTTATTGCAAAAGATTGAAATTTGACTCTAACATTTCACCCTGTCCAAAATTCAGCTCAAGATAAATCAAAGACCTACATGCAACACTCAGAACTGGGGAAAACACATCAAGAAGTTGGTATAGACAACAATTTCTTGGACTCCCAAAACATAAGAGACAAATGGAATCACAACAAAGTGAAATATCTGTATATATCAAGGAAAATGCATAAAATAAGCAATCAAAGGATGGAAGAAATGATCTCTCAACAATTGATGTAATAAAGGGTTAATATCCAAAAACTATAAAGAAATAAAAAGTTAGCAAACATGAAGAAGTAATCTAACCTAAATGAGCAACTAATGTAAAACTATCTTAATCTCAATAGCTCTGTATAGCATTTTATCTTATGCACTGAATGATATAGTTCAGTTATTCTAGGAGAGCCCTGTGCAAAACTAATGCTTTAGAACTGGATATGTCACAGGAAATATCCTATAATTATGAGGAGTAAAATGGATTTCACAAGGTGTCTTTGACATCATATTTGCTAACAGTAGAGTATGCTCCCTAGTAGTAGGTACTGGAGTAGGATTTGTCTAAAATTGATTTAAGAGAACGTGTTCTCTGAAGGAACTACAAGGGTCATGGAGAAGTGGGACCAAAAGGGACAAGAAGCTGGTACCACAAGCAATCTCCCACATAAGGCAATTTTGCCCTAATCCTGCCTGGGAAGTGAAGAGATGCAGATCGCACTCAGCAAAGCTGCCTTACCAGACTTACCAGCCATAGTGAGGTGGTTGCCATCAACAGGATGGAAATCTCTAGCTGAGTTTTTGTTTTTGTTTGTTTTGGTTTTACAAGACAGGGTTTCTCTGTATAGCTTTGGTGCCTGTCCTGTATCTTGCTCTGTTGACCAGGCTGGCCTCAAATTCACAGAGATCCACCTGGCTCGCCTCCCAAGTTCTGGGATTAAAAGGCATGTGCCACTGCCACAGAGCCTCAAGTGAGATTTTAATGGTCAAGTACTGACAGTACCTGCTCTTTGTCTCCACTATATATGTGTCCCGCTAGTACAGTTCCAATGGAACAAATGTGTGTTTATGCATGAAATTTGAAATACTCTTTTTGCAGTTTCCCTTATTATTCATGAGTAAACTAAGTTTCATTGAATCATTAGGCATAATGATTAAACATTGTGTTTGGGATCACATCTTATTCTTTTGGGTAAGGTTGTTTTGTTAACTGAGAGAATCCCACTGATCTTAGCAAATAAATCTTACCATGGCATGGTGACCTCAAGTTCTCACTTGCCACTTGAGACTACCAAACCTTCTCATCAACTGTTCAGTTCTGAGCAAAAGGGCTGGCCAAAGACTATTTCTGAGTTGAAACAAATTCTGGTGCCATTCTGTGCACTTGACGCCTGTTCACATAGCTCCTTAATAGAAAATGGCAGCACAAAGCTATTTGCAAACTGAGGAGTGAGAAATAAAGGCATGCTCCTGTAGGCTTAAGAGCAACACCTAGAGGTTGGGAAGATGGCTCCATAGGCAAAGCACATGTGCAAGTGTGAGGACTGGAGTTCAGTTCCCAGATGCCAGATAAATACCACATAGGTATAGTGGTGTAACTGTGAATTTAGCCCCAGAAGGCAGAGACAGGGATTCTAGATACTAGACTAGCCATATAGAAGAGCTCTATAATTGGTTGAGAGACCCTACCTCAGTTGATTGCTGATATCAACTCCAGACCTTCACATGCTCACAAATACACATGCATGTGAAGTTATACACATACAACACATGTATATATAAACAAATATACACACTATACATACATACTTACTACATACTAAAATGGAAAGAGAAAAAGAAAAAAAAAACTTCATGGCATAGTTTATGAAACCTTGGGTCTCCTTTTCTACCAAGCAAAGAGATGAGACTCTTTCAAAACTTTTTTGCAATAAAAGTCTATTGTCAACTCTGTGGGCCATGCTGCAATTCACATTCAATTCTATAGATCACTCTATGAAAGCCTTTGTTTGGGGCACTGATTTGGTCTTCTCAAGGCCTGTGACAATTTTACCACTGTGATATCATTTAGAGAGGAAAAATAATTGTTGAATGTGAAGTATCATGTCAAGTATACAAAGTAGGTCATTCCCTCCCTGTGACATCAACAGCAACACTATAAGAAGTTATTACATTAAATAGAATATGTGCTTCTGATGAGCAATGATCCTCAAGTCCAGAGAAGTAAAATAATACTTTACATAGCAGGTAAAGCTGGAGCCAGGAATAAAGTACAGGTAGCCTCATTCTTTCAGCTTTGGGATTCAGGGTGGTGCAGGGTAGGTTGGTTTCCAGAGCAAGATTCCTTCATAGAAAGCAATCCAATGACTACTCCTGTGTCTCAAAAGGAAACTACTGATATATACCTAGCTAGATTTCTAGATACTACTGTGCATGAACACCTTCTCTGTGTTCCTATCCTGCTTCCCTTGCAGATGAGGCTAGTTAGCTTGCACCATGTGGTCCTTACACTGTAAGTTAGATGAACATCCACAAAGAAAGTTTGTTTCTGTAGGTCAAAGGTCTTCAGCTACAGAAGACTCTCTTCTTAAACAAGCACTCTGTTCCCCAGAAAGGAGTGAAGATATTTTCACAGACAATTTTGTAAGTCTGTGGAATTGGGGAAGACATAGAAAAGAGTAGGTATATTTGGCATGTGTAACACAAATAAATGATTTATAGTTAAAAGATAGACTTTTTAGGCTAAAAGCTATCACAACATTGTTGCAACTAATATAATTTAATAGTAACCACCCCCTTGCTTCTGAGATGGCTTTCAGAATCTCACTTACCTAATTAAATGAAAGAGAAGTAACATTATTGGGCTAGAGGGTTAGCTCAGTGGTGAAGAGAACTTACTGCTCTTGTAGAAGATCCCAGTTTGGTAACCCAGCACCCATGTTAGGTGGCACCAGGGGATCCAAAGCCTGTGATCTCCTTGAGTACCTAAACTCACATACACATACCTAAACACAGAGACACATAAACACATAAAAACACTAAAAATGAAAACATAAACCTTTAAAAAGAAGTGACATGATACATCTTCCAAGAAGAGGTCATAAAATCCCTCATCACTACTAACATTGGTGCTTGCTATGGATGAAGCCAGCATTGAGGAAGAAATCCAACCACTCTAAGCTGCCTTCCCGCTCAAGCTTGACATACAGAAAATCCAAGAAAGAAGAGAAAGGAAGAAGTGGATAGAAAGCAAGACAGACAGACAGACACACTAGACACACACACACACACACACACACACACACACACACACACACACACACACACAGAGAGAGAGAGAGAGAGAGAGAGACTCCTACCTGAGCTATGTCCGTCAGTCCAGGTATCAGAAATTAACTATTAAATAAGCTATCTTAAAAATTCCAACTCCATCAGACACAATGTAGAAAAGGAGGAAGGAACTAGTCTACAGCTAGAATAAAGACCCTGAGCACAAGAGATCAATGAACTCTCAGATGTTTGCCATTTTAGTATGTAGCTAAGACCTTAGTCATCAAAAAGCCTTCAGTGTACTAACCCTCATTCAGGACCACAATATAATGAGCCATGTTACTGCCCCCAGTCACTAAAGTTTTAATGTTGTTTATCAGGCAGTAGCTGATGACTGAAATCTACTGTTCTAGGGACTCTCTAAGGGGAATGATTGAGTAACCCAATCAGTAACTAGCTGTTTACAATGGTCACGTTATTAAAAAGAGTAGAATGTTTGATAATATTAATTATTAATATTATCATTAAAGTAATGCAGGTTATTTAGAAAACATATAAACGCCCAAGAAGATAATTAAAATCACCTATAATCCTACCACAAAAAGCATTTTTGAAGTGTATGTGTCATGTATTAGCTTGATAGCATGAATAAATGTCACTTGCGAGTACATAAAAGCATAGTCATATATTAAAGGTTTACAATAATAAAAGTTTTGCACTGCTCATGAGTCTGTGGGTTAAGAGATTTTGCAGGCAGTGAGGGAAGGCAGCCCAATCTAGAGGTTCCAGGAAGCCTCATCCATACAAATGTCTGAGTTAGCATGTCTCTGTCCCAGATGGTCTGTCATGTCTGAAGAGGCTAGCCCAGGCTAACTTTCTCATAGAAGTCTCAGAATAGCAGAAGTGAGATGATTAGCTAGAACTCTTGAAGCCTAGAATCAAAACTTCCACAGCATTGTCACTTCTGCCTATTCCACTAGGCAATAAAGCCATAAGGCTAGGCAGAGTAACATCAGTCAGAGACAGTGACTCCAACTCTTGATGGAGAATCAACTCTGCAAAGGTGCACATGTTCAGGGATGGGAGGAATCTGGGGCTCACTCTTGTATCCTACATTATACTCTGAATTATATTTTCCACAACAAAGCTTTTAAAACTATTGTTCTTAGAGCATATTTGAAGAAAAAATTTGGATTAGTAACCTTTCTTAAAAGTATTTGTGGTGGCCCCCAAAGGGAGTGGCACTATTAGGAGGTGTGGCTTTGTTGGAGTGGGTATGGCCTTGTTGGAAGTGTCACTACAGAGGCAAGTTTTGAAGTTTCATATATGCTCAAGACCCACCAGCATCTCAGTTCATTTCCTATGCAAGATGTAGAACTCGCAGTGCCTTCTCCAGAACCACATTTGTCTGCATGTTGCCATGCATGATAATAATGGACTAAATCTCTGAAACTGTAACCATTTAATATGCTTTCATTTATAAGAGTTGCTGTGGTCATGATGTCTCTTCACATCAATAGAAACCCTAACTAAGACAGTATCCATTATTCTCTAAGTATTTCTTTTCTCTATGGAGAATTTTTGAAGTTCTCCAAACAACTTTTTCAAAGAGCAAATCACTTCATTCAACTTCCATTTTCTATGCTCCAAACTGGCCTAGCACCACATCCTGGTCTCTCTTTTAGCGTTTTGCTATTCTCTGAACTGGGTAACTGAATGAATGATGGGTAGTGATGGGGTCACTGGGGCCTGGGATAACTTTGATTGCCATATTCTGGTGGACAGTTTATCTCAAAAACTTGTAAATATGATAAACTGCACTAGAAAAGTCATCACCAAGATTTATTTCTGATGGCAGGCATGCTTTAGGCAGAAACATCTCGCCTGCTAAGCTTATATGCCCCAAATATTAAGCCCCAGAAACACATAAAGATTAAATTAAGAAGTCAAACTCAGCAGGTGACCTAGGTAAATGGGTCAGTTTGAGAAACACCCAGAAAGACACATAGGCAACTACATCACTGTCTTGAGGCACAACATGGATTTCAATTCTTCATTGGCAGAGCCATTAATCAGACAGTTATTTATAGAATATCCTAGAAACTAAAGTTTCCCTCTGGTTTGCAATTGTCCTCTCTTAGGTCAGTGATATATGACAGGATTATCTTGATGCCTGCTAAGGAACATAAGCATCTATCAAATCAGTACATATTGTCATCATGAAACACACAAATGTCAGCATAGCATGAATAACACATGGTCAGAATTCCTCCAAATGAACATTTTAATTGGATGGCCTGGCAGTGTACAGTGTGTTCATTCTGATGTATAAAGAGGGCTAATACACTTGGAAATAAATGATAACCTAATTAGTATGGTTATTAGTTTTTAAATGTGAATGAACAATATTGATGGGGATGTGGATCAAATGAAACTCTTGTGAACTGAAGGTTAGGATGAAAATTGGCTTGGCTGATTTGGAAAGTAGTATGGAGCCTTCACATACAGAGTTTCTACATTGCCTAGGAAAAGCAGAAATGAGTGTGTGAATAGATGTCTGCATTGCATCATGATGTACAGTTCTCATGATACAGAAACAGCCTAGATATGTATGGTATAAAAGAGGTGGAGTGTTGTTAGAGTTTTCCTGGTCCTGCCTGGCCCACTGTCAGGACAAATCTCTTACCTGCCAGTCCCACATCTGCTCAGACCCAACCAAGTAAACACACAGAGATTTATTACTTATAAACTGTATGGCCATGGCAGGCTTCTTGCTAACTGTTGTTATATCTTAAATAAACCCATTTCTATTAATCTATAAGTTGTCATGTGGCTGGTGGCTTACTGGTATCTTAGCAATTGCTTCTCATCTTGGTGGCTGGCAGCAACTCCCTGCCTCAGCCTCCCACTTTTCAGAATTCTCTATCCTTGTCCTGCCTATACTTCCTGCCTGGCTACTGGCCAATCAGCACTTTATTTACCAATCAATCATCCACAGCACTTCCCCTTTTCTTTTTTTTCAAAAAGGAAGGTTTTTAACTTTCACATAGTAAAATTATATATAACAAAACAGTTATCAAGCGAGAATTACAGTTATAATATCTAATCTATTTGTATTTGGCAAAATTAAAGAAGATATCCTATCTATCTTATATTTGAGAGTCTAAGGTCCCATAACTAAGGAAAAATTATAACTATCTAGACTTTAACTACATCAAAGACTTCAGAAGGATATACTATTACCTGAGAAATGGGAGAAGGATGCAAGCAACTTTCAGGAGTCTTGTGAGAGTAGACAGACAGCTGGCAGCCTGGACAGTCATCCAAAGTTCCTTTGTTAAGTTGGGGTATCTGTCTTCACCCCATAGAACTAGAGTCTCTCAGTTACATTTCTTTGTTGTGTAGAATGTCTGGCAGTTTCCTCTGCGAAGCAGGAACCCGAAGGACCATTTTGTCAAGCAAAGTTCAGTGGTCACCTTCCTATGGGTCCTACATGTCCAGTCGATCAAACGGTCCAGGCAAGAACAGTTTCTTGCCCAAATGGCGATTTTTGCCAAGAAGAAGATAAACTCCATATAGAGTGTCTTTGATGTCCATCCTCCTGTCTGAAGTAAATCTGTGCTGCCAGGAGCAGACATGTCTCACTGTCCAAAAAGTCTAAATTTTTAAAACATTTAAATGCCATATTCTGTAGGTCTTTGAATTGTTTGAAGATTACCTACCTAATTGAATTATATTTATGTATACCTAGAAAACTTAACATGACAATAAGTTTGACTAGTAAAGAAGACTAATTATTAATCTATATTTCTTAATTTCCATTATAATCTAAATGAGTTACATAAACATAATACCTCAAACAAGAGTGTATATATATATATATATATATATATATATATATATATATATATTATAACAAAATTAAGTTTAAACTTGTATCAATAAACTAAAATCTATAGCAATGTAAAACATATTAAACAAGTTCCTCTTTAAAAGTAGGTTCATTAATCTAACTTTTAATCATACCACATCTACACTATCCCCTTTTCTTCTTTAGAAAGAGATTGCTTTTATAATCAGCTTGCTTTAAATAAAAATATTTTTTCTCTGTCCCACACCAGAGGGCTCTTCTGATATGGGACACAAGAATCTCTCGATCTTTTTTTTTGTTTTGGAATATGGTTGGGTTTAGAGAAGGAGTGAGCCAATTCCATCTCCAAAGCCAGCTTGATATATTTAGTAATTTTGGCATAGCTTCTTATACTACTTCCTGCTGAATGAGGGCACTGAATCTTATGGGTACACAAAGAAAATTTTAGGCTTATGGGGTAGTCCATGATGCTGTATTGTCTGAGCAAGTTTTCTTGAAACCATTCTAGATGTTCAAGTTTTCTTGAAACCATTCTAGATGTTGGATCATCTGGGCCATGGTATCACCTTGCAGGGGGTCTTGGCTGACCAAACCTGATGTATCTTTTTTTTTTTTTTTTTTTTTTTTTTGGTTTTTCAAGACAGGGTTTCCCTGTGTAGTTTTGTACCTTTCCTGGAACTCACTTGGTAGCCTAGGCTAGCCTCAAACTCAGAGATCCACCTGGCTCTGCTTTCTGAGTGCTGGGATTAAAGGCATGCGCCACCACTGCCCGGCCAGATGTATCTTGTTCTGGAACAAATCCATATTCTCTTGCTTTCTGTGGAAACAATAGCAGAGCCTCCTTTCCAAAGCAACATATCCTTAGATCCAAATTTTGAAGTCAAGGTACCTTTAAAATATACATATTGGTTTAACTCATCTGTCTTTACAATCAAATGTCTCTCTGCAGTTAAAAATTCCAAAGACAACACAGTCCAAATTCTCTGTGTGATATCCATCTTTACGTGGCTTATTTTTTATATTACTCATACTTTCTCTTTAAAGACTTAGTTTTTTAAAAAAAATCTACTTCTTTATATAACTATATATTACTTTTTTCGCTCTCTTCAAAGCCTACATACATTTTTACACACATTGTAAAGCATTTAAAGTATTGTTCCATCTGAATCTGTCTTATTATGTAACTATTGCTTTAAACTGCAGCATTGCCAGAGCTAAAACAGCATCTTAGCTTTCCAACATGGAGACTGTACATTTACCCCCAGCTTCAGAGGAACCATGCTCACCACTGGAGGCACTGGGTCTATGCCTCTATCAAAGCAGCATGTATCCTAGAAACTTTTTTTTTTTTGGTACTAGCAAAGGCTAAATCCACCACACAGCATAATGTGTCACTTGCAGACGTCTCATTCCTGCCATACTGCCAGTCAAGTGTGTACACCAGGAACCTCCATATAGTAGCTCAAGCCCAAAGGCTGTGGCTAACTTCAGAGAGACAACTAGGAAGCTGTTTTTAGCTCCATTTTAGAATCTTCTTTCTCAGGTTTTAGGTGGAAATTCTTGCCATTGGGCACCATTTGTTGGTAGAGTTTTCCTGGCCCTGCCTGGCCCACTGTCAGGACAAATCTCTCTTACCCACCAGTCCCACAGTCACTCAGACCCAACTGAATAAACACACAGAGACTTATATTATTTATAAACTGTATGTCTGTGGCAAGCTTCTTGCTAACTGTTCTTATGTCTTAAATTAACCCATTTCTATTAATCTATAGGTTGCCATGTATTACTTATAAACTGTATGGCCATGGCAGCCTTCTTGCTAACTGTTCTTATATCTTAAATTAATCCATTTCTATTCATCTATAAGTTGCCATGTGTTACATGGCTTACCGGTATCTTAACATCTACTATCATCTTGGTGGCTGGCAGCAACTCCCTGCCTTAGCCTCCCACTGCCCAGAATTCTCCTCTCTCCTTGTCCCACCTATACTTCCTGCCTGGCTACTGGCCAATCAGTACTTTATTTATCAATCAATCATCCACAGCAGTGGAGACAGAAGCATTCCTGGGGTTTGATAGTCAGCTGATCTAACCAATCAGCAAGGACCATGTCAGATGAGTGCCCTTGTCTCCAAGTACTAACCAGTTTCCAAGATAGGATTAGATCAGGCACATTCAAAATGGTATGGTCATGAAAGAGAAACTGTGTCTCAAAAGACTAAGTGAAGAGCAACTGAGAATGTTCTCAGTGTCAAACTATGGTCTCCACCTGTGCATGTACATATGCACACACGTATACACACAAACATCACACACATACACACACACACACACACACACACACACACACACACCATGCAAATAAGATAGAGAGCTATTGAAGAAGATACCTAATATCAACCTCTGGACTGCATACACCAACACTAAAAAATGTTGTATAAATTGGAGCACTTTAATTTACATTCTGAGCCTTGGTTCTCCATCTGTGACATGAGGATCTATCAGTGCATTGAATGGAGTAATGCAAGTGAGTTTCTGGCACACGATGAGCCATGAGGAAATGCAAGCAACAGAGAAGAAACATGGTTTTGAGTGCAAGATGTCTTTGTCCCAGGAATATCAATGAGAACAGTAAGACAACTAGGACAGAGTTTTTCTACCTCACTAAATGCAAACACAGCTCATGAAAACCCACAATGGAACTAGACTCAAGAATAATGTGGGTACATCATAATAACTTTAGTTAAATTTAAGAATAGAAATTTCATCATTCTCACCAGACACATATAATAAAACTTGAAGATGAAGAAATCAAACAAACCTCAGTGCTACTTATTAAAATTCAGAAAAACAAATGAAACCTTGGCATTATAGCTCTAAGAAATCTAGTTAACATCTGAAGCTATTTTTTCTCATTTTACAAAATATTCACTTTATCTCCCAGGCAAAGGAATGTTGTTTTAATGCTGCATGTACAAACTTCTACAGGTCAAGTTCTCTGCCTCCCATATCAACCATGCAGAAAAAAAAAATGAATTCCACTAATCACAGGAAAATGGTCAGCTCTTATTTATCTAGGTTTAAAATGTATTTGAAAAAAAAAGTCAATGTGGTTTTATATAATTTCACATAAATAAGTATATTTTAGTGAATTGTAACTCATTTTTATTTTCTTAATCCATTGGTAATATATTTAGTTCTTGGAGAGTTACTTAGCTGATTTTAACTACATTGCCCCAGTATTATTTTCTTCATTTGTTATTTAAATTTAAAGTATCTCCTACAGCCAGTACCCATGGCAATTCCTATTGCACCCTTCTTTTACAGTTTTGACATGCTGAAAGGTTTTTTTTAACACTTTCGAAGATTTTAACTAATACATACACTATGGTCCAGCTTGATTAATGATATTTATAAGAATAAGGGGGTTGGGGATATAGCTCAATGGTAGAGCGCTTGCCTAGCAAGTGCAAGGCCCTGGGTTCAGTCCTCAGCTCTGAAAATAAAAATAAAAATAAATAAAGTTAAAAATGAGTAAGAAAGGATTAAAATCATGAGTAGAGAAGACAAAAGGAAAAAAAATCAATCATGTATATAACACAAGAAGATTAAAGTTGTGTATCTAACACATGAAGATTTGCAGCTTGAAAGATTTTTTTTGAGGATTTGAACTTTTTTATTATATTTGTGTTTTAATTTTACACATCAGCCATGGGTTCCCCTGTCCTCCCCCCTTCTGCCCCCCACCCCAGCTTCCCCCAGCCCCTCCCCTCCATTCCCATCTCCTCCAGGGCCAAGACTCCCCTGGGGATTCATTTAAACCTTGTGGCAGGCAGGTCCAGTATCCTCCTTCCAGGCTGAGCAAAGTGTCCCTGTGTATGCCCAAGGTTCCAAACAGCCAGCTCAGGCACTAAGGACAGGTCCAAGTCCCACTGCCTGGGTGCCTCCCAAACAGTTCAAGCTATTCAATTGTCTCACTTATCCAGAGGGCCTGTTCCAGCTGGGGGCTCCACAGCCTTTGGTTCATAATTCATGTGTTTCCATTCATTTGGCTATTTGTCCCTATGCTTTTCCAATCTTGGTCTCAACAATTCACACTCTTACAGCCCCTCTTCATTCTCAACAATTGGACTCCTGGAGCTCCACCTGGGGCTTGGCCAAGGATCTCTGCATCCACTTCCATCAGCTATTGGATGAGAGTTCCAGCATGACCATTAGAGTATTTGGCCATCTGATCACCAGACTAGGTCAGATAAGGATTTCTCTTGACCATTACCAGCAGTCTACAGAGGATGTACCATCGTGGATTTCTGGGGACCTCTCCAGCACCCTGCCTCTTCCTGTTCTCATGTGGTCATCATTTATCATGGAAATTGAGAATCCATCTCCCCCAAGACCCAGCTGTAGCACTGTTGGGCATATACCCAAGGAATGCTCAATCATACCACAAGGGCATTTGCTCAGCTATGTTTGTATCAGCTTTGTTTGTAATAGCCAGAACCTGGAAACAACCTAGATGCCCTTCAACTGAAGAATGGATAAAGAAAATATGGTACATATACACAATGGAGTACTAATCAGCAGACAAATACATCTTTAAGAGAAAGGAAGAAAGAAAGGAAGGAAGGGAACTTTTTTTTTGCACCCCATAAGCCTCTCTGCTTTATTTATTCTTCAGTTGAAGGGCATCTAGGTTGTCTCCAGGTTCTGACTATTACAAACAATGCTGATATGAACATAGCTGAGCAAATGCCCTTGTGGTATGATTGAGTGTTCCTTGGGTAGATGCCCAAGAGTGCTTGAGGTTTGCAGGCAAATGGATGGATCTAGAAAAAAAAAATCATCCTGAGTGAGGTAACCCAGACTCAGAAAGACAAACATAGTATGTACTCACTCATAGTAGGATACTAGATGTGAAACAAAGATGACTAGACCACTACACAACTCCAGGGAGGCTACCTAGAAAACAGGACCCTGAGAAAGACACAGGGATTGCCCAATGACAGAGAAATGGAGAGATCTACATGAACAACATGGACGACAGTGGGAGTAATGAAGGGCAAGTTTTGAGGGAAAGAAAACTTAGAGGAACAGGAGATCCCAGCTGGATCAAGAAAGAAAGGGAGAACAAGGAATAACAGAAAGATTTTTTTAAATGTCCAGAATTAACTCTACAGCCCAAGTTAGCCATAAACTCAAGGTCTCCTTCCTCTGTGTCCTGAATGGTGGAATTACAGGTAAGGTCCTCCACACCTTGCTCTTGGAATACAAGTTTACAGTACATGAAATACAGCATCAATGACCAGTACTGAGAAAGAATTCCTGATTCAAGGTAATTGCACTGAAGATAACTACACACTAAATATGAACTACTGTCTTCTTCTGGCACTTGTGATTGAGAGTGTTTGGAAGATACCCAAAGATACAATAGAGACACCTATGCTGATTCCTTGCCTAACATTTAGAAGGCTGACTTTTAGTCAGCACACACTGCCAATTTTGTAAATAAATCTTTACACAAAGTACTACCAGCTCTCTGGAACCTGCATATTCCACACATGTCAAGGACAGCTGTCTTGCACCTGCTAAAGACCAATGTGGGTCAAACTGTGGGTTACAATATGGTTAGAAGGTTTAGATGCCTAGAAAAAAGTATGGAGCTATAATTATGACAAATCCTCCAGCTCATTTCTCATAATGCTGAGGTGTAAATGCTATAATGGAAACCACTAAATGGGGTTCAGAAGCAAGGCTGATGATATGCACTTCCAGAGAATAGCTCATCTGCAGTGTCCAGCCTACTCAACACACCATTGCTTTGCTTACTGATCTGTATCTATGAAGACCCTGCAAAACAAACATTTTTATCAATTTGATTTCAAATGTTTCTGTCATGTAGAACCATTCAAACTAGTCTTGAATCTGTATTTGTTCTTGGCAGTCAGGGGTCTGCTCTAAGGGCCTGTGAGAATTTGTCTTACCATCCACATCTCAGAGTGTGTCTCTCCTAGAAGAAACATGCATTTCTTTCATGGCAACTTAGCAATCTAGGATCCTCCTGAGAACCAAGGCTGTACTTAAAATATTCAGGGCTGTGATTTCCATAGACCGATAAAGGAATGTCTCAACTAATGACATTTCCCCTGGTGCATGATCCAATACATGCAGTCCCGGGGATGTGGGAAGATGGTTCCACTCTTGAGATTTTATTTCTCTTCAATGTTTCACTGCTACTTGAATAAATCTTTTAACATATAAATATGTGAAACAGTGAAAAAATTATTCCAGTTCATTTTTTGATTAATCTGACCCTGCTACTCATAAATTATGGATGATTCCATCTTGGGGCATTTTCCTCCCACTCACTTTATAATTTAGTCTGACATTTGGATAGCCTTGGCCCTTCTACACTAAAGTGCTTTTGAATCACTTAATTATAACCATTATATCTTAGGAGAAAATGTATACCTGTAATGACTTGTCACTCTTAAGTGGCCAATTGAAGAGTGTGAAAGCAAGTTTTTGATACCAAAAAAGAATAATCACCCTATGCAAAAAGAATAGGCCACAGTAAAATAATTTCAGGTAGCAAATTATAGAAATCTACTTAGACTGGTTTGAGTCAGATAATAAGAACTAATTAGGAACATCCAGTCAGTAGGAGCTTCTTGAACCCAGGAACAAATCAAGGTTGACTTAGAGAAATACAATCCAGGATGAAAAGCCATTAGGCACAAAGGGACCCAACATCATTGCTTCACTTCTGTGTGTGTTTACACTCTCTTTCCATTCCTTCCTCCTTGCCTTCTTTAAGTCATGTTATTTCTCCATCTATATCCTGCCATTAATTTTCATTATTCACCTTTGCCTTTGCCTTCTGTTTTCTGAAGTTTCCCTGCTATGGCATTAAAATAACTGTTTCATCCCAACAGCTTCAATATCTCCAAGTTCAAGATGAAACAACTAGCTCCAAATGTCAAAAGGAAGAATATGATTGAGCCAACTTATTCCAAGTATTTACCCCTATCTCACTCAGCTATCTCTGGGTGCTTCATCAAAGAAATGCACAAATTTTAACCAAGTTAAACATTAACCCATCAACATTATCATAGATTAGAACATCTATGTCAGTCATAGGCATTATAGCTAGGTAGGAATGTTAGTTGCTTTCTATTGGAAGCTTGTATGGTGCCTTAGTCCTCAGGGATGAAGGAGTCTTTCAGGCCAGTTTCAGTTCAGAACTCTGAATCTGAATGCATGGTGTCTTTAGCAATAGTGCCTTACCTTCAACCTCTAGGGGACAACCAAGGGCAATAGTAATAGCTTGTACTGTTTTGAGAGTCTCTTGAAAACCTGACCAAACAACTCAAAAGAGAATTTCTCATGTCTGGTGTTTTGCTAAATGATCTACAGCTGTTTGTCAGCCCATATGAGGAAATTTATTTAAACCATATATGTTCATTTATATATGAACTTGCAAAAATTATAGGTACTTATAAGTAGGTAGTTAAGAGAATAATTCCTTACATTGCAGACATCATTATTTTTATTTTAACCATCCCTCTCAATCTATATTTATCTCCATCCCACCTCCCTGATTACAGCTCTCCCCCACCCCATTCTTCTCATCTTCCTGAACAGAAACGTGTGCCCTACTATTCCCTTTTCAATTGCTCCCCCTCCCCACCCTAACAATGCACATAACCCTAAGGGTTTAGTAGTGGTTCCCATACATTGATGGGGGTGTAGTAATGGCTCACATACCTTGGTGGTAACCAATAACTTTCTAATTGGACTGAAGTCCTACTCAACAAGAGGTGAATCATGTCTAGTACTGGAAAGCTAGATAAGCACCCACATCTAGTGAAGTCATGGATCTTTTAAGAAAAACTACAATAACCACTTTACTAAAAACAATGTCATTAGCTGCATTCTACACAATATCATTAACAATAATATCAATAAAATTTAATATTAAAAGTAATAATACTAAAATTAATATCATGGCTGCCCCCATTGCAGGCCAGCAGAGAAGACTCCTGCAGGCAGGCTCCCCCTCCATAACCCCCCATTGGACCCTGCAATCTACAAGACCCACACCAGACCCCAAACCTACCCATTCCTCTGTGACCCCAGCTGTTTCCTTAGACACAGAATCTGCCAGCTCTCAGTGGGCCCAGAGCAGCTTCCTGAGACATAGAATCTGCTAGTTCTGATTGGACCAAGAGCGCTGATAGGACCAAGAGTGGCTCCCTGAAACAGAATCAGCCTGCTCAGATTGGACCACGAGCAGCTCCCTGAGATGCAGAATCTGTCAGCTCCAATTAGACCAAGAGCTAAGATTGGACACAGAATGGCCCCCTGAGACATAGAAACAGTAAGCACAGATTGGACCAAGAGCAGCTCACTCTGACACAGGCACCTCTTTCACTTATTGGAGGAAGAGATGGGTAGACACAAGTGCAAAATACATACAACAACATAAAGAACAATATGGCATCACCAGAACCTAGTGGTTCTACAACAGCAAGACTTGAACATCACAACATAGAAGAAGCAGAAGAAAGCAACCTTAAAAAGAACTTTATGAAGATGATGGAGGCCTTTAAAGAAGAAATGAAATTTCCTTTAAAGAAATTGAGGAAAAGACAAACAAAAAATTGGAAGAAATCAATAAATCCATTAAAGAAAGCCAAGAAAACCATGGGAATTGCCAGACAGAAACTTAACAGAGAAATAAGGGATCTAACAGATGTAATGACTCAAATGGACTTAATAGACATATACAAAATATTCCACCCTAACAAAAAAAACAACATAACTTCTTCTCAGCATCCCATGGAACCTTCTCTAAAATTGACCATATGCTCAGTCACAAAGCAATATCAAAGATACAGGAGGTTATTCCAATTTTTTTTTTGTATTTTTAACAGACCATCATAGCTTGAAGTTAGATTTCAACAACAACAAAAATTGCAGCAAATGTACAAACTTATGGAAACTGAATAATGCTCAACTGAATCACCAATGGGTCAAGGAAGAAATGAAAAAAATCAAAGACTTTCAGGAATTCAATGGAAATGCTTGCACTACATACCTAAACTTATGGGACACTATGAAAGCAGTGCTAAGAGGAAAATTCATGGCACTAAATGCCCACATTAAAAAGTTGGAGAATTCTCACTCTAGCAACTTAACAGCACACCTAAAAGCTCTAGAACAAAAAGAAGCAAACTCACCCAGGAGAAATAGATGCCAAGATAAAACTAAATTGAGAGCTAAAACACAATAAAATAGAAACAAAAAGAACAATGCAAGGAATCAATGAAACATAGAGTTGGTTCTTTGAAAAAATAAACAAGATAGAAAAGCTCTTAGCCAAATTAACCAAAAGGCAGAGAGAGAGCATCCAAATTAACAAAATCAGAACTGAGAAGTGAGACCTAACAACAGACAATGAGGAAATAGAGAAACTCATTAGGTCATACTTCAAAAACCTGTACTCCACAAAACTGGAAAAATCTAAAAGAAATGCACAATTTTCTGGATAGGTACCACATACCAAAATTAAAGCAAGGCCAGATAAACAATTTAAATCAATCTATAACACCTAAGAAAATAGAAACAGTCATTTAAAATCTCCCAACAAAAAAAATACCCAGACCAGATGGTTTCAGTAAAGAATTCTAGAAAGAGTTAATACCAATTCTCTCCAAATTGTTCCACAAAATAGAAACAGAAGGAACATTACCAAACTCCTTTTATAAGGCTATAGTTACCCTGATACCCAAACCACACAAAGATGCAACAAAGAGAATTACAGACCAATCTCCCTCATGAACATGGATGCAAAAATACTCAGTAAAATACTGACAAAACAAATTCAAGAACACATCAAAAAAATTATCCACCATGATCAAGTAGGCTTCATCCCAGAGATTCAAGGATGGTTCAACATATGAAAATCTGTCAATGTAATATACCATATAAACAAACTGAAAGAAAGAAACACATAATCATCTAATTAGATGCTGAAAACACTTTCAACAAAATTCAACACCCCTTCATGATAAACGTTATGGAGAGATCAGGAATACAAGGAACATACCTAAACATAATAAAGGCAATTTACAGCAAGCCAACATCAAATTAAATGGAGAGAAACTCAAAGTTATTCCACTAAAATCAGGAATAAGACAAGGCCATCCACTCTCTCCATATCTGTTCAATATAGTACTCAAAGTCCTAGCTAGAGCAATAAGGAGACCAAGGTGATACAAATTGAAAAAGAAGAGGTCAATATTTTGCTATTTGCAGACAATATGTTAGTAAATATAAGTGACCCCAAAACTTCTAACAGGAAAGTCCTACAGCTGATAAACACCTTCAGTAATGTGGCAGGATACAAGATTAACTCAAAAAAAAAAATCAGTAGCTCTCCTATATACAAATGATAAACAGGCTGAGAAAGAAATCAGAGAAACATCACCCTTTATAATAGCCACAAATAATATAAAATACCTTGAGGTAACTCAACTAAGCAAGTGAAAGACCTATATGACAAGAACTTTGAGTCTCTGAAGAAAGAATTTGAAGGGGATATTGTAGTTAGAGTTTTTCTGCCTGGCCCAGTCAGGACAAATCTCTCTTACCCGCCAGTCCCACAGTCACTCAGACCCAACCAAGAAAGCACACAGAAACTTACATTGCTTATAAACTGTATGACTGTGGCAGGCTGCTTGTTATCTACTTCTTCAATCTTAAATTAACCCATTTCTGTTAATCTATACTTTGCCACATGGCTTGTGGCTTACCAGTGTCTTTACATGTTGCTTCTCATGGCGGCGGCTGGCGGTGTCTCTCTCCAACCTTCTACTTCCCAGAATTCTCTTCTCTCTTGTCCCACCTATACTTCCTGCCTGGCCACTGGCCAATCAGAACTTTATTTACATAGAGCGATATCCACAGCAGGATATCATAAAATGGAACGATCTTCCATGCTCATACATAGGTAAGATTAACATAGCAAAAATGGCAATCTTAGCAAAAGCAGTCTACAGATTCAATGCAATCCCCATCAAAATCACAACAAAATTCACAGACCTGGAAAGAACAATACCCAACTTCATATGAAAAAATAAAAAACCCAGGATAGCTAAAACAACTCTGTACAATAAAACCACTTCTGGAGGCATTACCATCCCTGACTTCAAGCTCTAATATAGAGCTATAGTAATAAAAAAGAGCTTAGTATTGGCATAAAAACTAACATGTGGACCAATGGAATTGAATTGAAAACCCTGACATTAACCCACACACCTATGAACACCTGATATTTGACAAAGAAGCCAAAACTGTACAATGGAGAAAAAGAAAACATCTTCAAAAAATGGTGTTGGTATAACTGGATGTCACTATGTACAAGATTGCAAATAGATCAAGTCTGAGTGGTTCCAAGACTTTGTTATAAAACTAGTTACACTCAACCTGATAGAAGAGAAAGTAGGAAGTAGTTTTGAATGCATTGGCACAGGAGATTACTTCCTAAATATAACACCAGTAGCACAGACACTGAGAACAATAATGAATAAATGGGACCTCCTAAAACTGAGAAGCTTCTGTAAGACAAAGGACATGGTAAATAAGACAAAATGACAGCCTACAGGATGGGAAAAGATCTTCATCATTCCCACATCTGATAGAGGGCTGATCTCTAAAATAAATAAAGAATTCAAGAAACTAGACATCAAAATACTGAACAATCCAATTGAAAAATGGGCTACAGAGCTAAACAGAGAATCCCCAACAGAAGAATCTCAAATGGCCAAAAGACATTTAAGGAATTGCTCAACATCCTAAGTCATCAGGGAAATGCAAATAAAAATGACTCTGAGATACCATATTATACCTGTAAGAAGGGCTAAGATCAAAACCATTTTACACCTGTCAGAATGGCTAAGATCAAAATTACTGATGACAACACCTTATGTTGGAGAGGATGTGGAGCAAGGGGAACACTCTTCCCCTGTTGGTGGGAGTGCAAACTTGTACAGCCACTTTAGAAATCAGTATGGTAGTTTCTCAGAAAATTGGGAATCAATCTTCCTCAAGACTCAGCTATACCACTCTTAGGCATATACCCAAGGAATGCTTAATCATACTGAAAGAACACATGCTTAACTATGTTCATAGCAGCATTATTTGTAATAGCCAGAACTTGGAAACAACCTAGATGCCCCACAACTGAAGAGTGGATTAAGAAAATGTGATACATATATACAATGGAGTACTACTCAACAGTAAAAAACAATGACAACATGAAATTTGCAGACAAATGGGTGGAACTAAAAAAGAATATCAACCTTAATGAGGTAACCCAGACTCAGAAGGATAAACATGGTGTGTACTCACTCATAAGTGGATACTATTTATAAAGCAAAGAATAAGCAGAGTATAATCCACATCTCCAGAGAAGAAAGCTAAGAAGGAGGACCCAAAGAGGGACACATGGTTCACCCTGGGATGAGGAAAGAGATTAGTTCTCTGTAGTTAGAGTTTTCCTGCCTGGCCCAGTCAGGACAAATCTCTCTTACCCGCCAGTCCCACAGTCGCTCAGACCCAACCAAGAAAGCACACAGAAACTTACATTGTTTACAAACTGTATGGCTGTGGCAGGCTTCTTGTTATCTACTTTTTCTAACTTAAATTAACCCATTTCTGTTAGTCTATACTTTGCCACATGGCTTGTGGCTTACCAGTGTCTTTACATGTTGCTTCTCATGGCGGCGGCTGGCGGTGTCTCTTCCAAGTCTTCTACTTCCCAGAATTCTCTACTCTCTTGTCCTGTCTATACTTCCTGCCTGGCCACTGGCCAATCAGAACTTTATTTACACAGAGCGATATCCACAGCACTTCCCCTTTTCTTTTTTTTTTTAAGGAAGGTTTTAACTTTTACATAGTACAATTACATATAACAAAACAATTATCAAGTAAGAATTACAGTTATAATATTAAAGAAGATATCCTATCTATCTTATATTTGTGAGTCTAAGGTTTTATATCTAACTTATCTTTTATCATAATTGAGGAAATTATAACTATCTAGTCTTCAACCACATCAAAGACCTCAGAAGGATATAATATTACCTGAGAACCGGGAGAAGGATGCAAGCATTTTTCGGGAGTCTTGCAAGAGTAGACAGAGACAGCTGGCAGCCTGGACAGTCACTTAATGTTCCTTTGTAAAGTTGGGGCATTTGTCTTCAGCCCACAGGGCTAGAGTCTCTCGATCACTTCTATCAGTGTCCTGTAGAATGTCTGGCAGTTTCCTCTGCGAAGCAGGAACCCGAAGGACCATTTTGTCAAGCAAAGTTCAGTGGTCACCTTTCTATGGGTCCTGCATGTCCAGTCGATCAAGCAGTCCAGGCAAGAACAGTTTCTTGCCCAAATGGCTATTTTTGCCAAGGTGAAGATAAACTCCATATGAAGTGTCTTCAATGCCCATCCTCCTCTCTGAAGTAAATCAGTGCTGCCAGGAGCAGACATGTCTCACTGTACAGAAAGTCTAAATTTTTAAAATATTTTAAATGCCATATTCTGTAGACCTTTGAAGTGTTTGAAGATTACCTGTATATCTGAAATATATCTATGTATACCTAGAAAACTTAACATGACTATAAGTTTAACTATCATAGAAGACTAATTGATCTGTATTTCTTAATTATCCATTACAATCTAAATGAGTTGCATAAACATAACACCTCAAACGAGAGTAGAAATATATATACAGTGTAACAAAATTAACTTTGTTTGTAATTAAGTTTGTATCAATAGACTAAAATCTATACCAATGTAAGACATTTTAAACAAGTTGTTGTTCTTTAAAAGTAAGTTCATTAATCTACCCTTTTATCCTATTATATCTATATCATATGCCCCTTTTCTTCTTTAGAAAGAGATCGTGTTTATAATCAATCTACTTTAAAGAAAAATATTGGTTTTTCTCTGTCCCACACCAGAGGGCTCTTCTGATTTGGGACACAAGAATCTCTTAACCTTTTCTTTTAGCAATATGTCTGGGTTTAGAGAAGGAGTGAGCCAATTCCATCTCCAAAGCCAGCTTGATAATTTTGGGAATGTGGGCGTAGTTTCTCTTACTACTTCCTGCTGGAGGCGGGCGCTGTATCTTATGGGGATACAAAGAAAATTTTAGGATTATGGAGTAGTCCGTGAGGGTGAACCTCTGAGCCAGTTGCCTTGAAACCATTCTGGATGTCAGATCATCTGGGCCATGGTGTCATCGGAGACCTTTCAGGTGGTCTTGGCTGATCAAACCTGATATATCTTAATCTGGAACAAATCCACAGCCTCTGGCTTTCTGTGGAAACAAAAGCAGAGACTCTTTTCCAAAGCAACATATCCTTATATCCAAATTTTAGAGTCAAGGTACCTTTAAAATTTACATATTTGTTTAACTCAACAGCTTTTATGATCAAATCTTTTTCTGTAGTTAAAAATCCCAAAGACAAGACAAACCAGATTCTCTGTGTAATATCCATCTTTGTAAGATTGAAACGCCACTGTGGCTGCTGGCTCCGCCCACCTCAGCTTTCCAACATGGCGGTGGTACAGTTTACCACTAGCTCTGGGTCTGGAGCCATGTGTACCATCAACTATCAGAAGCAGTTCTATCAAAGCAGTGCATAGCCCAGAAACTTTTTTTTTAACTAGCAAAGGCTAAATCTACCATGCAGCAGAGTAAAGTGCCGCTTGTAGACTCCTCATTCCCGCCATACTGTAGGTCAGACGCACAGGCCAGGAACCTGCCATAGTAGCTCAAACCCACAGGCTGCTGCTAACTTGAGAGAGACAGTTAGGAAGCTGTTTTTAGCTCCGTTTTAGAACCTTTTTTCTCAGGTTTTAGGTGGAAACTCTTGCCAACACGTTGGATGCCATTTGTAGTTAGAGTTTTCCTGCCTGGCCCAGTCAGGACAAATCTCTCTTACCCGCCAGTCCCACAGTCGCTCAGACCCAACCAAGAAAGCACACAGAAACTTACATTGTTTACAAACTGTATGGCTGTGGCAGGCTTCTTGTTATCTACTTTTTCTAACTTAAATTAACCCATTTCTGTTAGTCTATACTTTGCCACATGGCTTGTGGCTTGCCAGTGTCTTTACATGTTGCTTTTCATGGCGGCGGCTGGCGGTGTCTCTTCCAAGTCTTCTACTTCCCAGAATTCTCTACTCTCTTGTCCTGTCTATACTTCCTGCCTGGCCACTGGCCAATCAGAACTTTATTTACACAGAGCGATATCCACAGCAGTTCTCCATGAGTAAAGTGGGGATGAGGGGTGGGCAATGGAGAGTAAGGGATGGGGAATGAGAAAATAAGGGAATAGGATGGTTGAGCTGGAACAGGGATGGAGTGGGAGAGCAATGAAAGAGATACCATGATAGAGTGAGACATCATGGGCATAGGGAGAAACCAGTTGCTAGGAAAGTTCCCAGGAATACATAAGGATGACACCAGCTTAGACTACTATCCATAGTGGAGAGAGTGCCTGAACTGGCTTACCTCAGTAATCAGATCGGTGAATACCCTAACTGTTATTATAGAGCCTTTCTCCAGTAACTGATGGAAGCAGATGCAGAGATCCACAACCAAACACCCGGTTGAACTCCAGGAGTTCAATTGAAGAGAGAGAAGAGGGATTCTATGAGCAAGAGGCATAAAAACCTAGGGAGATAACCAAACCAAACTAGTGAGAACTCATGAAATTTAGACCAATACCCGTGAAGCTTCCACAGGGCTGGACTAGGCCCTCTGCATAGTGAAACAGTTGTATAGCTTGATCTGCTTGAGGGGCCCCCAGGCAGTAGGAGCAGAATCCATCCCTAGTGCATGAGCAGGTTTTTTAGAGCCCACTACCTATGGTGGGACATCTCACACAGCCTTGATGCAGGGGGAGGGGCTTGGACCTGCCTCTAATGAATGTACCAGGCTCTGCTGACTCTCCCTGGGAGGCCTTACCTTCTTTTTAGAAGGAATGTGGTGTGATTTTGAGTGGGGGGGGGGGGGGGCTGAAGAAGCAGGAGAAGGGAAGAGAGGGATCTGTAATTGGTATGTAAAATGAAAAAAAAAATTCTTCTTTCTTTGGTTTTTCAAGACAGGATTTCTCTGTGTAGCTTTGTGCCTTTCCTGGAATTCACTTGGTAGCCCCAGGCTGGCCTCAAACTCACAGAGATCTACCTGGCTCTGCCTCCTGAGTGCTGGGATTAAAGGCATGCACCACCACCTGGCAAAAAATTCTTAATAAAAAACCAATATCATTAGCAATATCATAAATGAATTCTAAATATTTATCCTCATACCCACAGATAAGTGTAATCCTCACCTATCATCAAAGAGACTTCTTTTTACTATAGACAGAGATTGTTAGAGAAAACCACAGGCAATCAAAATGCAGAGTTTTAGAGCCCAGTCATAATGGATACATCTACAAAACAACTTCTATGCCTAAAGCTCAGGGAACATTGTAGAAGAGAAGGCAGAAAGACTCTAGGAGCCAGAGGGCTCAAGAATTTGTGGTGAGATTCTGTCTCCTAGTCTGTCAGAAGCTATACCCAAAAAGTCTTACCAACACGACAGCCTCAATACATACGTGCTGAATAAACACAACAATAGACATGCTAAAGTGAATGGCAGAAAGCCCACAAGGCCTCAACTCTACAGACAACTAAGGAATGCTGACACCTAGAGACATAGTCTTCCCCAAGGAAGAGCATATCAATTGGTTATTTAACACCAAATTGTTAGCCCTGAAAAAACACACATGTAACATTATACAAACAGGGTAGGCTGTATTTATGTATTTAGGAATACATATGCACACACACACACACACACACACACACACACACACATATAGTGTGTGTGTATGTATGTATGTATGTATGTATGTATGTATGTATGTATGTACGTATATGTATATATACATAGTTATTTGTTGAGTATTACATGCGTATATGTATTTAACAACAATTGATGAAAAATAGAGGCCATGAATTTGGAAGATAGCAAAGAAGGACATGTGGGAGGGTTAAAGGGAGAGAAGAAAGGAAGGATTGAATGTAATTATATTATAATCTCAAACATAAAAGTAATTTTTTAAAAAAGGAATGTCTATGTCTATGGACAAAGCATGGGGAATAATGTCTGATGAGTAGGGCGATGGAATCTTGTGACTGGAATGGATTTGAAGCATCCAGTGGATTGTCCCAGCTCTGTAGAAATCTATCAGCTAATCTTTCTGGGTGGAAATGTTCTCAGCATAATCCCCTTTTAGCAAAGGCCTTTCTACTGCTAGGCAGATCCATTTTCAGACAGGTCAAGAAGAGTCTGAACTAAGAAGCAGCTTTCTCTAGCATCCTTCTACTCATGTGCTTAGGTGTGCTCTACAGTTCCCAGAAGAGTTCAGTTCTAAAGTCCATGTGACAAGTATTTACACACTGCTCTCCCACTGACTGACCTTGCTGTCTTCTGCCTTAACATATCACTCTTCTCTTCAACATTCTTCAGACTTTCTCCTCTCTGTCTATTCTCTGGCTTCCCAATGGCTCTTGATGTATGGGCAGAAACATTTAAAATTTATGAACCGTCCAAAAAGATGTTGGTGGAGATCACCAATTCTCAGCCAAATGTAATACTTCTATTAATGTGACTAAAAACTTTTACCTTGTTGAGATTTGTATTGTGATGTGATGTAAAAGGGCTCATGTGCTATCGTCTCTGTTTTTCAGCTGTTTGACTTAAGGCAAACACACACACACACACACACACACACACACACACACACACACACACACACAGAGAGAGAGAGAGAGAGAGAGAGAGAGAGAGAGAGAGAACATAAAATCAACTTTTGACCCAGTTTCCATACCTGTAAAGTAAAACAATACATGGTGCCCATCATACACATTGTCGCTGATAATTAAATGATAATGAATACAAAGGGCATAAAATAGTATCTAGTATACAGTTAATGCTAATAAATGTTAAACATTGTTTTGCTTTTAAATGTTTTAATTTTTCAGTTCACCCTACAGACACCACCTTAGTATCCTAACTAATCATTATACAATGTCTATTGTCCACAACTCTGTTGATTGTGACCTATACTTTAAGATAATGAAAAGATTGAATAAGATACAAACAGGGAGAGAATGTGCAGCATGCTGATAGGTCATTCGAAGAGTGTCTTTAAATTACCAAAGTCTCCCTCATCGCCTCATTCAAATTAGGTATCATTAGCTTTCCTCTTCAAAAGAGTGAAGTAAGTCTCCAAACTGGGAAACTGCTTATTTGAGGGCACAAGGAGCAAATGACGAAGATAAAAATGAAATGAAACCTGCTTTTGACTTCAGTGTTCCTTAGGTGAAGTTAAAGTAAAGATCTACACTTGATGTCAAAGATCTTTTACACTTTCAAGAATCTCTTCCATATGGATGAAGGGAGCTGAGTAAGAATGACTCTGTCAGATTCTCAATCCCATCATGCACTCATTGATAGAGTTTCATCTATACTTCTTAATTTCTCCAAACCTCAGTTTTTCAGTTATAAAATGGGTACAATATTAATACCCAATATATCTATTTGTTGTGAAGGTGGAATTCAAGTGTGTGGCCTCCTCATCAAAGTACCCTAAATCCACTATAATACATGGTAACTCTGGTAAATCTCATATTTAACATCTTACATTAGGCACTGCCAAGCACCTTGAAAGGCAACAGTTTCCACCTCATTTAGCCATATTTGACTAAACTACTTACTCTAAGTAAGACAAGCAAAGGAAGAACATCAGTCCCTTGGAAAGCAATACTGTAATGAAAATAATATCACCCTGCTCTCTAAAACTTAGAGAACCACATCCACTTTCAATATTAAAGTTCACTTGTAATTTATAAAGCATAGTCTCTTCCCATGCCAGCCAATTCTCTTATCAACTTTTCAAAACTAATAGCATCCAGTCACTGCAGCTGTTATTACTACTACTGTAGACAGAAGGGTGATGTGACAGCACAGGAGTCAGAAGGTGTGATGACCAAGCCAGACAGGCAGTGGACTCTATCTGTGCCATATGTGTGGCCACCAGCAATTAGTTCTAAGAGGAGTTAGTTAAGAAATTTGTGAATGTTGTTTATTGCTATTTCTACAACTGGTGATACTACCCTACAGCTTTATCCTATCAACTATGAACCTCTTGCTCCAAATGGATGCCCAGTCACTGCAGGAGATGGAACATTTGCTGCTCCAGTCTGGGTTTCAAGTAATGAGAGAGAAAAAATTCATTAGGAGAAACTCCTCTGAACTTCTCAGACTAGGCAGACCTCAGAACCAAGGAGCACATATTCATCTTCCTGGTACTAATAGATGGAAGGTGGGGAATAAAACAGACCCAGATGACTTCTAGACAATCAAGAGAAGTCCAAATAATGATATCAATGTTTAGTATGTTCTTATTTCTTCCTTATGTCTGAAAACTGAATATTATTTGACAAAAATAAAATTATAATAGCGTGAATTTAAATTTAATGTGAGGTTCAAATACAATTTCAATATTTATTTTGTATAGATAAACAGTAACAGCACATATCTGAATATAAAATGTTATATAACTCAAGCCAAGGACTCACAAACTAATCCCATTTTAAATATATTTATTCAACATGACAGAAGAGAATGAGGCAATGTCAATAGTTGGGCACTGAGGGCCTCCCTTGCAGGAGTGAGTAACCTTAGAGAACATCATTATTCTAAACCTGTGCTCAGACTTTATCCACAGGAGTCCTGAAGAAAAAAAAAGCCAAGTTGAAGGACTCAGTTCTGAGGTAGAGGGATAGGGATGACAGGAATGGGGGAATAATGACAAGGGGGTAACAATTATAATTTAGAGTTAATTTTTCTGGGTTTGGTCTCTGTGGGTAAGGCTGAAAAACCAGCCAGTTACCCAGTAAACAAGAGATGAGGGAGACTCTAGGCATGAAGACAACAAAGGTCTGCAGAAGGTATTTGATGGGCATGGCAAAGGGTGTGTTCCAATGAAAATGGCTTACATATGAATGTCCTCACATCACACACAGGATACAAACTTATGTACTAGGGATGAAAAGTTGGGATGAGCACCCATCAGAGCTGTGCCTGAGGGTCCCTAACTACTTCCACCTCCATCTTGTCAAGGTCTTTACAAGACTTGAAATCACCCCATCTATTTTAATCCTTTGGCTGTTATATTGCATGAACCTCTCCTTCTCTTCCAACATGTGCCTATTTACTATTAATTATATCTCTAGATGCTCCCAGATTGCCTAGCACGCATGAAGTATATGTTCATTACATGCTCATCCAATGAGAGAGAGAATTCCCTGTTTTTAACATCACACCTCAAGCCAGAAATCATGTTTCTGTTTCATTTTGTGTGTCAGGCCTGATCAGTCAGCAACAGGTTCTGGAAGGTGAAATCTCAGGTCAGTAGAGAAGCAGCCATCCCAGGACCCTGGCCAGGATGGCACTTCAGTCAGAAGAGTGCCTCCTGCTGGTTGCCAGCCTAAGTATCATCAGTACTGTCTTGAGTACCACTCAGATCACAAAGCTTTAGAATATCTATCTAGAAGCTGAGCCTGTGTTTCAAACTCCTTGAGTGGTTATCACATGCAGTCATGTTGACCACTAAGCTCCCATATTCTTGGGAATTCATGAGACCAAACCCAGCAGCAAATTCTGTTTCAAGATGGAGAGAAGGTTGAGTGACAAGGGAAATTAGCCACAGCAGACTGCCCAGAGAGCATGTTGACCAACCCAACTGCTTCTGGAAGGTCAAGTCTCAGCTCACCAATTCCTTAAATTTAGTTAATCAATTCTTTTTCTAATTCTGCAGATGTTATTGGGGTCACTCCAATTTAAGGACTAGAAGATTTACACTATACTAGAAGTCCAAATTTAACTCTGCACACCTAGTAAATGTATTCACAGAAGAAAATATCTATTCTGAACCAGGACCAGTTCTTGACCAACCCGGAACCTACTGCTCTGACACTGAGGATGGCCATAGAAACAGCCCACACACTCCTTAGCAATAGCTATTCTATAACTGCAAAGCTCTGGCTTCCTCATTTCTGAGAGTCAGAAAAGAGAATTTATCTGAAATTTTATTTGTGGTAGAAACAGATGTAAACTTCAAGAAAAATTAATCTCATGTGTGCAGTAAAAAAATTTTCATCAACTCCCAAAATGTCCAAGAAAAGTTAATAATGAGTATTTAATGTTCCTCTGTATAATTTGGCTAATTATACAACTCTTAGATCATAATAGTGCTTGTGTAAACATAATAATATCTTATTTCCATGGATTCCCTTAGTTTAATCAATTACCTTTCTAATTCTTTGGGTGTCATTTAAGGCCATTCCAATTTAAGGACAAGCAGATGTATGCTATACTAGAGGACCAAATTTGACCCTGGACACCTAATAAATGTATCCATAGAAGAAAATATCTATTCTGAATTTACCATAAGGTTTGAGAAAAAAAATAGTCCATGCTAACGGTAAAATTAAAGGCTTTAAGGTTTAATTTGATTGCTTTCTGTGAACATTGCCTATAACTTATCTTGCAGCTAAATTTATCCAGATAACTTTTCTTTCACAGGGAGGCAAAAACAATTTTCAAGTGAACACAGAGCTCAGAGTCCTGGTGGATGGTTTGTGCAGGGTAACTTTCATCAGATAACACCTCATGCTCTGAATCCCTTAGCTGCTAACAAGCATCTACCAAGCTCCAGGATGGCCATAAATAGGCCGTTAGTTGCTTATATGCACAACAAAGGTGTCTAATGGACCAATATCACACACTTCCCCATAGCAGCAGGACTTATTTTACAATGGGTTATTATGTTAATAGATTGTAAAATAGTATAGGAGAATGCAGCTGTAATGTATTTACCCCTGTAGACAAGGTGGGGGGAAATGCTTTGCAGGCAATTATCATGAATTATTGCCCTATCTGCAAAACAATTACTGTAGACTCATGTGTTTCTGTTTTCCAAGTTTATTACCATTAGCATACACAGGATGAAAATAATTGAGCAAGCCACTCAAATCCACACTTGCAAACATCACATTCTGCACATGCAATGGTTATAGATGCCACCAGCCTTCCTTAGCTCCCCACAGGTCCTTCATTCTGGAAAAGACGTTTCTTCATGAATGCATCAAGATTTCTAAGAAACAAATTGAACAATGGCTGTAATTTAGAATGCAATTAACTCAGCTACTTCCCCTTTTACCTTTCTTCGATTACCCACAGCAACCTACCTACTGCCTCCCCCACTGCTTCCTCTCAGAGCCAGTTGTTGCTCCACGGTATGCTGTCATTCAGCCAGAGAGGTTGCAACTGATGATGAGACTCCCCCAGAGACTCAACTCAACCACAGCTCTTTTCCTTCTCCTGCCCTGCTTACAACATCTGGAAGGCATGTTTACTGCCTTATGCATCTTCACTGGGAACTTCCAGAAACATAGTTCACTACAGCCAGTCCAGCTAACCCTGTCCTTGCAAATCTCAAAGGCATGCACTATGTGAAAGAGAACTGGGTATGTGAATGGAGACGACTAGAAGAGCAGGATGTTGACAAGAAGCAAGGCTCCCCACTCTCCATCAGAGTGTCTCCAAACCCTAAACCTTTAGGACTTTGTCCATCTCTAGCCTTTTCTGACAAGTTCCCTGGCCTTTGTCACCAGAGGGTCTTTGCATATGCAGTTTCAGCTGCTTATAAACCTCTTTGTACACTGCTCACATCTCACTATCATGACAATAGACTTCATATTTCAAGTGTTCCCAAGAGTCCTCACTCTTGCTGTCCTTCCTCATCCATTGCATTCTCTCAAGATGTCACATTTCTGGCCTTTAAATTCCTTATTTAGCACTGTTATGCCCAGATCTCGGGGCCCCCAAAAGACCATCACAGAGACCGAATCCTCAATGTAAAAGCAAACAGCCTTTATTTCAAGCTAGGAGCTTGGTCCCTCTGTCTGTTCAACACAGCGGTGAGAGCAGAGAACCCTGAGCCCAGGTGGGGCAGAGTTTTTAATCATAGCAGAGGTTGGGGTGAGGGGATTTCCAGAGTCCAGGACCCTGATTGGCTGACAATTGTCTAGGGGTATCTGTAAAACAAAAAATAGATATGTGCTAGACTCAAGGACATCTGGCCACCTTATCTAATGGTTGGAATGTTTGGGATGTCAGATACTTCCTCATCCCTGGGTAGATCCCTGGGTGGTATCAGCTTGAGGCTTTTTCTGGATCTGGGTGTTGCCTGCCAGTAAGCCTGTCTCAGAAGCTATGTCTAGGCCCCTAAGCCTGTCATGGCTGCTATGTGGTCAAGCTATTTGGGGGCCTCTTCATAAGCATATGTACAAAATTGACTCCTATTTGTATGGTAATTTGTCTAACAGCCTTTTTTGCCAACATACTTCAAGCCCCATAAAATGAAATTCGTATTTTTTTCTTGTCATTGTACACAAATGTCAAGCAAGTAGATGCTCTAAGAATATTTCTGAATGAGTAAAATTATTTAAAATAAAAAAGTGAACAGAGATCAACATCATAGGTGAGAAAAGGATACAGGGGGCAGAGTGACTAAAATGGAGGGGAAGAGTGGTGTACAGAACAAACTGTAGATGCCATTGATGACATAGGGTAAATTACAGAAAGAATCAATGTGGAGTGGTGGCAAAGAGAGCATGGAGGATTTTAGATTGTCTAGAAACTTAACAGAGAAGAGCTTTCAACTGTGGTAGATAGGGAGCGGCAACTACAGTATACAATATAACATGGACCAAGAAAAGAGAGCAGAGAAATTGTCAACAGAAATACAAACTGGCTGCAGTTTAGAGTGGAATACTAGGGCCACAAGCCAGACTGAGAGGGCTTGAGGGGAAATAAGAAGCAGGAAAATGGGAGATCTGGATATGACCAGGGGGACAGAAAACATCCAACACCAGATGCAGTGTCCGTGAGAGAGTTTCATGGAGGAGGCGATGGATCTGTCTTAGTGGGAAGAGAAAGGAGGCCATAGAGAGACTGTGTACAAGCGGGGGAAGACCACAGGAGCAGCAGACAGACAACCACAGGCTACAGACCGAGGAGGAGGTGAGAAGCTCTAAGGAGACCAAGGTTGCTTGTCAGGAAAGCACCAGCAAAGGCAGGGAGGCAGCAGGCAATGCACAGAGCCACTAGGGGCAGGTCACAGTCAAGCCTTAGTCTTTTCCAGGGGTTAAGAAGCATAGACTTCTGCTGAGAGCAGTCTGGAAGAAGCAAGGAGCAAAGGGACCCTGAGGCCAGAAGCTGGCAGCATCAGGCTCTGTTCCAGGTCCCAGGCTGTAGTGGGAGAGGAGAAAGCAGGCTGCTCCTTCCAGCTATGTGAAAGAAGGCCTCCTCTAGGCCACACCAGAAGAAAGGAAGAGGTAGAAGTTGCCAGGGAAGGTTTGTTTTTGTTTTTTGTTTTGTTTTCTGCTGCAAGATTACTCTTGGCCATCTGTTAGTGGTCCAGCTGAACAGTAGCATGGACAGTAATCCATGTGTGGGGGTTCTTAGTGTAATTCCTACATAGCCACAGCTCTCAGTGACATGGGTGGGTGGGAGAGCCATCTGAACCTCATTGTGCACTGAGTGACACTGCCTGTCCTCAGATGGTCTCACCAGGATCAGGAGCCCTAAAGCAGAGACAAGCATTCTGCAGCCACACAGTAGTTGGCAAGTTTGGGTTAAAAAAAAAAATTACTAACGGCAGTCTAAGAGTTTTCTCCATACTTTTAATGGATGATCACATTATATCCTTTCTAAAGGCACTTTTAAAACTGAATAAATGACTGCTTACCACAGAACACAATACAATCCCTTATAACTTAAACTGTTCTCATTTATCACTTGTAATTACTGGGCATTTTTAAGCCCAGGGGATATATAACTATATTATTGTAT